>NC_139559.1:87824076-88032927 GCF_965112155.1 Podarcis liolepis | reverse complement strand
CAAAGGGGGACTGTTGGGTGGTATGCAAACATGAGTTTGGATATCAGCACACTTCCTGCACACGGTCATCAGGGAGCCAAGCATATCCTCTGTAGCAGAACTGAGGTTGCCGCTGTCTAATATATAGAAAGGGATGTGGATAGCGCTGTGGTCTAAACGACTGAGCCTCTTGGGCTTGCCATTCAGAAGGTTGGCAGTTCGAATCCCCGCAATGGGGTGAGGTCCTGTTGCTCTGCCCCAGCTCCTGCCAACCTGGCAGTTCGAAAGCATACCAGTGCAAGTAGATAAATAGGTACCACTGTGGCGGGAAGGTAAATAGTGTTTCCGCACGCTCTGGTTTCTGTCACAGTGCTCCGATGTGCCAGAAGCGGTTTAGTCCTGCTGGCCACATGACCCGGAAAGCTGTCTGTGGACAAACACCTGCTCCTTCGGCCTGAAAAGCAAGATGAGCGCTGCAACCCCATAGTCGCTTTTGACTGGACTTAACCGCCCAGGGGTCCTTTACCTTTTTACCTTTTTTATATATAGAAAGGCCATGCACTCAGCTGCTCCAACCAAAACATTCTCAACAGCAATAGGCAGACTGTGGGCCTGGCTGCAAAGGAACCTAATTAAAATGCATTGCTTAAAGCAGAGTGGCTAGACGAATCAAAATACTATGCCAAAATAAAAGAAGAAAGAAGAGAAAGGGGCTGTATAAGTTGAAAAGGAGTGACATGTTTTCTGCTTAGCTGAACATCCAGCCTTGGAAGTCCGTGTTTGCCATAGGTCTATTATGCAGTCACTGCAGAACATCCCATTGTTTCCCCAGCTGCACCAGCTCCATCCATCCTATTATTATGTCTTTATTAAACAGCCAGCATGGCTATTATTATCATGGAGCCTGCGTGATTAGAACAGCACGGAAGATTTGCTAGTTACTTCCTAAAATGGAAGCTTCCAACACCCGCCTTCCCTGCCCAAAACACAGGGTAAGTTGCAGCTGTAGGTGCTTTCTTTGACTTTACTTTGTACTGCGCTGAGAGGGTTGGGTTGGTGGGCACCCAATTCAGCTGCATGATGGGAACGAGGGGAACGGATGAAGGAAATCAGGCCCAAGACAAGCCTTTTCTTTACTTTTAGAAATGTTCCGCTGAAATAGATAACAGTGTTGTTCAGAGCAGCTTATGAGTCACGGTGAAAGGGCCTTTTAACCAAGAGAAGAAAAAAGTGGGGGGTTTTTGTTTTGTTTTACCAATTGTATCCCTTTTGAGAGGTAACCCACTGTGGCCCTGCATACATATCTGCAGAGTTCCATAAAATGGCCCATTTATTAGTACGTTGCGCACTGAATTAATAGTGGTACATCTACCTCTGAGCACACGCAGACATGACAGCAGGAGATCAATAGCAGAAGGTTGGTCAGGGTAGGACCTCGCAGCATATGAGCAGAGGGGGACCTGCGGTGGCTTCTCTGGCGATGTCTAGCAGTCAGGAGACCGCAGAAGGTCTTTGGATTTCATGTTGGTGGGTTCATCGTTAGAGGTGTCACTCTGGCTCAGACAGAAGGTAAAGGTAAAGGTAGAGGACCCCTGGACAGTTAAGTCCACTCAAAGATGCTTTGGGGTTGCAGCGCTCATCTCGCTCTCAGGCCGAGGGAGCCAACATTTGTCCACAGACAGCTTTCCGGGTCATGTGGCCATGAGGACTAAACCGCTTATGGCGCAACAGAACACCATGATGGAAGCCAGAGCGCCCAAACACTGTTTACCTTCCTGCCGCAGTGGTACCTATTTATCTACTTGCACTGGCATGCTTTCAAACTGCTAGGTTGGCAGGAGCTGGGACAGAACAACGGGAGCTCACCCGATCATGGGGACTCAAACCGCCGACCTTCTGATTGGCAAGTCCAAGAGGCTCAGTGGTTTAGACCACAGCGCCACCCACGTCCGTAAGGCAAGACAATGTTCCAGCTCATTCACCTGCTCACTTGCAGATGTAAAGGAGAAGTAGAGCTGTGTGTCATCAGCATATTGCTGACATTGTACTCCAAACCTCTGGGTAACCCAAGTCAGTGGTTTCATGTAGATGTTAAACAGCATAGGGAATAGAATCAAACACTGCGGCAACTGTCCAGAGGTTAGTTAGATTTTTGTCATCCAGAGAAGGTTTCTTAAGGAATGGTTTTAGCACTGCCTCCTTCAAGAAGGCAAGGACCACCCCCTCTCAAAGAGGCATTGATCACGTCCCTGGCCCAGCCAGGAGTTCCCTCCCTGCTGGTTTTTATCATCCAAGAGGGGCAAGGGTCTAGAGCAGGGGTCAGCAAACTTTTTCAGCAGGGGGCCAGTCCACTGTCCCTCAGACTATATATTTTGGGGGGTGGGGGTGATGAACGAATTCCTATGCCCCACAAATAACCCAGAGATGCATTTTAAATAAAAGGACACATTCTACTCACGTAAAAACATGCTGATTCCCAGACCGTCTGTGGGCCAGATTTAGAGGCAATTGGGCAGGATTTGGCCCCCAGGCCTTAGTTTGCCTACCCATGGAAATGATGGTACCTACTGGGGGAACCATTCAGGTTTTTTCCTCCTGGCTTGTGTACAGCGTAGCCCAGGGGTCAGCAAACTTTTTCAGCAGGGGGCCGGTCCACTGTCCCTCAGAACTTGTGGGGGGCTGGACTATATTTTTTTAGGGGAAATGAACAAATTCCTATGCCCCACAAATAACCCAGAAATGCATTTTAAAGAAAAGCACACATTCTACTCATGTAAAAACACACTGATTCCCGGACAGTCTGCAGGCTGGATTTAGAGGTGATTGGGCAGGATCCGGATCCGGGCCTTAGTTTGCCTACCCATGGTCTAGAGCGCAAGTGGTCGCCCTGACTGATCCGAGCCCCTTGTCCACATCCTCAAGTTTTTCTATCTGAAACTCATCCAGCACAGCATGACTAGACAGTGCTCTGGACACCCCATGAGGTTCATCTGCTACAACATCACAGTCAAAATCTCAGTGGATGCAAGCGATTTTATCCTCAAAATGCTTTGCAAACAAGTCACAGCAAGCTACATTGGTTCTACCACCTCCTTTGGGCCAGCCTGTACAACCTGGAAAAGCTCTGCTGGAGGACATAATGAAGAGGCAACGGAGGCAGCATGGAACATAACTACATTATCAAGCATGTTTCTCAAAGCTTCCATGGCTAATTCAAAGAACTGGTTGTATTACCCAAACCACTAAGCGGCCTGCTCACTCATTGCTATCTGCTAGGAGACTGTCCTTCCCACATCCAGGCTGTGGAACTCTCTGCAAAGGTTGACTTGCCTTCCCCATTCCCTGGTTCTCTTCTGTCACCTTGTGAATATATTTTTATTCCGAGAGGTATCTGCCCTATTGCTAACTGCTTCTACGCTCCCTGGAATTTTAGTGATTTTTAAAACAAGCTGTCCCTGTTCTTTTTAATTGCATCCACTCCATTCTTTTAATTACTTGGTTTTTAGCATGCTTGTTGATGGGTTGTTTTTAACCTCTGACACTTTAGGTCGCATTGAGTAATGTTGTTGTTTTAAACAGAAAATGTGGGGGATAACCTCACTTAGCTTAGTCAGTAGAGCATGAGAGTCTTAATCTCAGGGATGTGGGTTCAAGCCCCACAACCCTGAGATTAAGATTCATGCATTGCAGGGAAGTTGACTAGATGACCCCCACGGTCCCTTCCAATAAAAATAAAAATACTAGTGAGAAGGCTCTCTGCCTGGTTCCTCGTAGCCTCAATTTTCACAGTGAGGGAACTGCCAGAAGGCCCTCGTCGCTGGACCTCAGTGTCCTGGCAGAATGATGGGGGTGGAGGCGCTCCTTCAGGTATACTGGACCGAAGCCGCTTAGGGCTTTCAATGTCAGCACCAACACTTTAAATTGTGCTCGGAAACATACCAGGAGCCAATGAAGATCCTTTAGGACCGGTGTTATATAGTTCCTGGCGGCCACTCCCAGTCACCAGTCTGGCTGCCGCATTCTGGATTAGTTGTAGTTTCCGGGTCACCTTCAAAAAGTAGCCCCATGTAGAGTGCATTGCAGTAGTCCAAGCGGGAGATAACCAGAGCACGCACCACTCCGGCAAGACAGTCTGCGGGCAGGTAGGATCTCAGCCTGCGTACCAGATGGAGCTGGTAAACAGCTGCCCTGGACACAGAATTCACCTGTGCCTCCATGGACAGCTGTGAGTCCAAAATGACTCCCAGGCTGTGCATCTGGTCCTTCAGGGGTACTGTTACCCCATTCAGGACCAGGGAGTCCCCCATATCTGCCTGCCCCCTATCCCCCCAAAACAGTACTTCTGTCTTGCCAAGATTCAAACTCAATCTGTTAGCCACCATCCATCCTCCAATCGCCTCCAGACACTCACACAGGACCTTCACTGCCTTCACTGGTTCTGAATTAAAAGAGAGGTAGAACTGGGTATCAACTGCATACCTGGCATGTATCAGGGCATGTACCATTCTGGCAAGACAGTCTGTGGGCAGCTGGTAGGTTCTTAGCCTGCATACCACAGGGAGCTGGTAGACAGCTGCCCTGGACACAGAGTTAACCTGAACCTTCATGAACCAACCTTCCTGGTCCAAGATGGCTCCCAGGCTGTGCTCCTGGTCCTTCAGGGGCACAGTTAACCCATTCAGGACCAGGGAGTCTCCCAACTCTATTGTTTTATTATTCTGGGTGTCTCTGATTTGGCAGCCATTTTTACAAAGTCTGTGATGCCACCATTTACTGCTGATGGAAACATAAAACGGTGCTTGAACGAGGACAAATAACTGCCTCTCTCTTACTATGTCCTGCTGAGGAAAGAAAATTCACAAATGATTGTGGAATAACATAACTTATTTTATCTCCGTAGAAAGAAGCAAGTTGGCTCTCCCTACTAGAAGCTCTATTCTGGGCAAGTTGTTTGATAAACTGATCTCTGCTGGTTGAAACAAATAAGTGTGTTTTATAAGAATCAATAGTTTTCATCTGTGGGTCTTTGGTTGATGCAACTGAGTGCACTATAGACCAGGCATAGGCAAACTCCGGCCCTCCAGATGTTTAGGAATACAATTCCCATCATCCCTGACCACTGGTCCTGTTAGCTAGGGATGATGGGAATTGTAGTCCCAAACATCTGGAGGGCCAGATTTTGCCTGTGCCTGCTGTAGAACTTACTGGTTTGGACACACTGAGAAAAATCTTGGTTACTTTTATTATAACAGATGAATGTTTGTCAGTGGGGGAAGAACACTTTTCATTCAAAAATCCACCATAGCTCTGTGGCTGCACTTGAATTATTCCACAGCTGTGAGGACTATTTCATGTTGAAATGTAGAAAATCATGCTGAGCAGCCAGTTTCTGACAAATGTGGGTTTTGCTGAAAACATTATTTTAGGGAAAGATAGAAACAGCCAATACAGGTGCTGATCACCTTTTGAACTAGATGAATCAAGAGTTGGTTTCAGCCAAAAAACAACAACCTCTCAGCTCATAGCCAGGGCTTCTGGGTGGAAATACAGCCAGGGGGTGCAATTTTTTATTTCATACTCACCTGATAGTTTTTATAAAAGCCAAAAGGATTGATCAGATTATAGAAGCTTTTCTCTACAATTTCCTTCCTGAAACACTGTGTGTCCAAATCTCTAATTCCCCTCAGACTGGCCTCCTTTGGACTAGGGACTCAGCTACATTAGTAAAAAAAAAATGTTCTTAATGCCTTATAAACATGTGACACCAGATGGTGCTAGAGAGCAAAATAAAAAAATAATTTTAAAAAATCCATGTGATTTTTATGTAGCGTCCCCCCCCCCCGTTGATATAACAATTTAATTTCTGACTTATTTATAGTGTGCCCCCCCCATCCACCGTGTGGAGATCCACCCTAGGCCTCAAGCTGGCCCAGAGAAGGCAGCTTTTCTGAGGTCAGCTTGTCTTGACTCTCTGATTCAGTCAACATCACTGGAATTTGTCTGCAAAGCCACTGAAACAAAACAGGAGTCCAGAGAGAGGGGGGGGGGAGAAACCTTTCTGATAACACTTTACTGAGGAAATTGATCAAAAACAGTGTATTCCAGGGATGGATCTTACAATTTCAGTTCTCTCCATTTCTCATTAAAAAATAAAATAAAAATCTTCAATTCAGTTCTCCACATTTATGCAGCAATTTTTGATTTATATTTATTTTTTTTAGGAAAAAAGAATCCTCAGGAAAGTTCTTCAGCACCTTAGTGCTAATCTCTCCTAATCTTTCTGTTGTAGAATGTCACGAATTGGGCTTCCTTGCAGCTCATCTTCCATGGACCCTCCCTTTTCCTTAGTCTTCCATGACTGATTCCAGATGGGGAAGAAGGGGTCTCTGGGATCAATAAAAAAAACCCTTTTTGACCTGGAACACTGTGATAGGTGGCGCTGTGGTCGAAACCACTGAGCCTCTTGGGTTTTGCCGATCAAAAGGTTGGTGGTTCGAATCCCCGCAATGGGGTGAGCTCCCGTTGCTCTGTCCCAGCTCCTGCCAACCTAGCAGTTCAAAAGCACGCCAGTGCAAGTAGATAAATAGGTACCACTGAGGCGGGAAGGTAAACAGCATTTCTGTGCGCTCTGGTTTCCATTACAGTGTTCTGTTGCACCAGAAGTGGTTTAGTCCTACTGGCCACATGACCCGGAAAGCTGTCTGTGGACAAACGCTAGTGTGGTATAGTGGTTAAGAGCAGTAGACTCGTAATCTGGTGAACCAGGTTCTCTTCCCTGCTCCTCCACATGCGGCTGCTAGGTGACCTTGGGCTAGTCACACTTCTCTGAAGTCTCTCAGCCTCACTCACCTTACAGGGTTGTAGAGGAGGAAGGGAAAGGAGAATGTTAGCCGCTTTGAGACTCCTTCGGGTAGTGATAAAGCGGGATATCAAATCCAAACCCTCCTCCTCCTCCTTCTCCTCCTCCTTCTTCCCTCGGCCTGAAAGCGAGATGAGTGCCGCAACCCCATAGTTGCATTTGATTGGACTTAACCATCCAGGGGTCCTTTAGTAAAGGTAAAGGAACCCCTGACCATTAGGTCCAGTTGTGACCAACTCTGGGGTTGCGGCGCTCATCTCGCTTTATTGGCCGAGGGAGCCGGTGTACACCTTCCGGATCATGTGGCCAGCAGGACTAAGCTGCTTCTGGTGAACCAGTAAACACCATTTACCTTCCCGCCAGAGCAGTACCTATTTATCTACTTGCACTTTGACGTGCTTTCAAACTGCTAGGTTGGCAGGAGCACAGACCGAGCAACGGGAGCTCATCCCGTCGTGGGGATTCGAACCGCTGACCTTCTGATCAGCAAGTCCTAGGCTCTGTGGTTTAACCCACAGCGCCACCCGCATCCCTCCAAGGAGTCCTTTACCTTTACCTTAAATAATGTTCTGGAACTTTTTATGCAATTCTTCTCCGGTGCTGCGCATACATGGCCATCCTATGTGTCTCCCCCATGAGTCCCAGTGAAATAACTAGCGATTGCGCTCTGGGATCTTGCACCCACAATCTTCCACCGGCCGCAGTTTGTGCCGTGTCCCAGCTGTAGGCATTTCCCATATAGCAAAGTAACTGACAGTCAGAGTTGCCTCCTACTCCTGTCTCTTCACGCCTTGTTGGCTTCATTTCTGATGATGGATGACATGACACACGGTTCATGGGTTTGTCAGTACCTGCTCCGTAAATGACGGCAGCACTGCGAGACTGAAGGTGAAGTGACCATCTCTCCCTGCTAGCTTGAGGGATTTCTAAGATGGCAGACACTGATCAATGATTAATGTAAACCGGTAAGCGCATGGCACACACTCGCCGCGGAAAGCCTCAACGCAGAGCAGTGCCTCTGCTTCAAATCCACATGCAATCTTCTGTCCAAAGTTGGATTTTGGCTCCTGAAAATCTCTCCTTTTATTCTTGCAAGCTACGTGCTTCTTGGCCCCATGGCTGTGGAGATATAGACAGTGGCTCCCAAACAAAGTGGTCAGGTCCAGAGGTAGCTTTTGGTTTAAAATTGTTTTTATTTGATTTTACAAATGTAAAGTTGTAACAATACCAAATACATATCCATATATAGAAATTTCTCTGAATCTCGAGACTTCGCAACATCCCCTTCATGGGTTCTATTGTCAACATTTTTCAACTGCATAGTATGTCATAATCTACATTTTGTATCTGTCCATATTGTCCATAGTGTTTGTTACATTACAAGTGTTATTGCAATCCTGCTAATATTTCCATCTGTTTACAGTGGTCTCCTAAATAAATTATAATATTTTTTTTCATTCTTTCTTAAAGTTTTTGTCCTCTTGTTTCCTGAGCTTTCTGGTCAGTTTTGCCATTTCGGCGTAGTCCAACAGCTCAGTTTGCCATTTCTCTCTGGTAAGGACTCTTTCTTCTTCCCATCTCTAGGCTAGTAGCATCCGTGCGTCTGTCATCGAAGACATGAAAAGTATTTTCTGCTCCTTTGGGATATCGGTACCTACAATTCCTAGCAAGAAAGCTTCTGGTTTGTTTGTTTTTTAAGAAAAGTTATTTTAAACATTCCCCCCCCCCAATTCATTATATATCATTTCCCAGAATGCTTTTATCACTTTGCACATCCACCACATATGATAAAAGGTGCCTGCTTTTTCTTTACATTTCCAGCAGGTATTTGTGCTTGTTTTATACATTTTTGCTAACTTACTAAGAGTCAAATGCCACCGGTACATCATTTTCATATAATTTTCTTTCAGCTTGCAACATGCCAAGAAATTCAAGTCTGTTTTCCATAACCTTCCCCAGTCTGAAAGCTGAATATTATGCACCGAAGTGGGTCCAGAGGTAGGTTTTTCTGCCGCTTCCCTTGAACACCCCTGGCCCGATCACTCTTCCTTTCCTCCTGCATCTGTGTTGCTCTTTGACGAAGAAATGAGCTCAAAAGTGAACCTTCGTCTTCTGAATCAAGCTTATTTTTCCTATGAATCTTTTCTCTGTGCCACCCCATCTCCCTTCCAAGTCTTGAGTGTGTTTGTCTTGAATGATCTTGGCAGAAGCTACTCAGAGCCCACATCTCAACAGCAGTGCCCAGCTCACTGCCCGCCTGACCCCCACTTCCATTGGGAAAGACTAGTGTGGGGTTGTGGGTGACTCCAAAGAGATGGAACTTCTGGCCCCTAGTCACATAAGGAAATTATTTTTAGGGAGGAACCTGGGGGCAAGAGCTCCCCTAAATAGGAGGTTCATCATGTTAGTGATACCTCTGAGTCACACCTGTGCTAGTGGCAACAACACAAACGGTTTGTTAAACAAGGTTTAAGAAGGTAGGGTGCTTCATAGAGCATCTTCTTTCACTGCTCTGTGAAGGACCTACTTCCCTCTGCTATACCTTGGTGGAATCTACACGCATATAAAAAAATGCTTTGAAAAATACTTTCCAAATTTTTTTTTGAAAAATATATTGAATTTGCCATAGCTCACCGTCGCCATCTAGTGTCTCATTGCTATGGCAAATTCAATATATTTTTTCAAAAAAAAAATTAAAAGCATTTTTCAAAGCGTTTTTTTTTTATATACATGTAGATTCCACCTAAGTGCAAAGCTGAACGGAGAGTGTGGATGTCGGCACATCGCACAGAGGCAGAAAAATGTCCGGCGTTTTCCATTTGCGGGGCTAGCAAAGAGCACAGAAGACAAGGAAGAGGAGGTCTTAGGCATCCCTTCTCAAAGCGCTGTGACTGGAGACCCCTGGCAAAACCACTCCCTCTGCTTAGAAACTAGACCTGTCATTCACAACTCTCACTCCCCCACCACGGTGTTCTCCTTATACGGCAAACTTGGGGAGAAATGTTCCAAATCTTGCAGACATACTGTCTGCACATTTTATTTTTAAATATTTGAATCTACAGATCACTCTGAGTCACTACAGAGGTCCTCGCTTCAGTTCAGGGTGCTTTGTGGAGATCTTGCTTCAGACAAACCCCAAACCCCAAACCCCAAAGCTTCCGTTCAGGATTTCTTCAAATCCAGTGCCCATCCTTAGCAGCAGAAAATCATGGGGTTTAAGTGACGGAATTTGGGGTGCTATTCTAGCACACAGTTCTTTCATACCATTTTCATGGGTGAGTCACAGGGGAGCAGAAACAGGCGAGTATGGAAGAAGAAGAAGAAGAAGAAGAAGAAGAAGAAGAAGAAGAAGAAGAAGAAGAAGAAGAAGAAGAAGAAGAAGAGTAGTAGTAGTAGCAGTAGTAGTAGTAGTTTGGATTTGATATCCCACTTTATCACTACCCGAAGGAGTCTCAAAGTGGCTAACAATCTCCTTTTCCCTTCCTCCCCCACAACAAACACTCTGTGAGGTGAGTGGGGCTGAGAGAAGTATGACTAGCCCAAGGTCACCCAGCAGCTGCATGTGGAGGAGCAGGAAAGCGAACCTGGTTCACCAGATTACGAGTCTACCGCTCTTTTTTTAAAAAAAAAATTTATTACGTTTTTCAGATACAAACTCCAGACATACAAAAAATACAAGAAAGAAATAAGAAAAAGAAAAAAAAGAAAGAAGAAAAAAACCAACTTTCCAAAGCCTTTTTATACAACCTACTGGACTTCCCCACATCTTCCTCACCCTGCGTTCTTTACAATAAAAATATCAGCAAATTATTACCTTGTTTCATGTCTTATTTTGTACCTTTCAGATATTATGTTTTTAGATTTAAAATACTTTTTATCAGTTACTTATACCTTAAATTAAACATAATATTACTTTAAATTTCAACCTTTTCTTAATTATAACTTAATTTCCTGTTTCACCAAATCTAATTGCTGAAGCTAAAACTTCCAAATCGTGCAAATTCTTAACATTCATACAACTTATAATATTTTTGTAAATAGTCCTTAAATTTTTTCCAGTCCTCTTCCATTGTTTCTTCTTCCAAATCTCGGATTCTGCGAGAGTCTACCGCTCTTAACCACTACACCACACTGGCTCTGGGCATCTGAATCATGTTCACCAAGTGTGAATTAAACATAATGGGGCATGCTCAAAAAGCCACAGTTCCACAATGGAGCAGTGTGAAAAGACCACTGGAAAAACAGGACAGAAGCCCTAGCGTTATAATGAGGAAAGTGAGCGCAGTCTTCCTCGTGTCCGAATGCACCCTTAGTTAACCTGTCAGTGGCGGCCCTTTTCTCAATCAAAATGGCCCTGGGGGAAATGAGAGCCCTGCTCTTACGCCACGAGCCATTTGACTTAAGTGGGCAGAATTATTACTTCTGCAATGCAGTCTGTTGATGACTGATTTATCAAGCTCTGCTCTTGGTGGTCTCGGTTTGACCTGAACGCTTGAGTATCTCAGTGCTCCCAAATGTTGCCATTGATCACATGACACTCGTAATAGCTTTTCCTGGAAGGAAGTCTGCTGTGGCGGGAACCGACGGCTGCTTTTTTAGCATATAACAACCTCTGCAGAAGGGTCTTTTTCTTTTTTCTTTCCCCCCGTTTATAACTCCAAGCAGCCTCTACATTAACAGCCAGAGAGCTTTCTCTTGTGGCCAGGGAGTTAATGGCTTTAGGTTATTTGTAGTTATCTGGATTTCAGATTGACACCATAAATATTCAAACTCTGAACCCGGCTGGATGCAGCTGCTCCTGACTTTTGTATGACCTAGCTGGAAACTTTAAATCAGCTGCCTGCTTGACTTTCAAGGGAACAAAACAGTCCAGACCTACCAGATAGCATCTCCTCCGTGTTTTATTACCTCCAGAAGACCTGGAGGATGGACTCAGATGGAAGCTTCCCTAAAGGACGCAGCGTGCTTTGTTAGCATTGCGGAGTCATTAAGATTTCCATTTGGGAATATGGGTGTCCTAGATTGTGGCTACATGCAGGATTTATAATAGAAAACATACATGATTAATATACAAGGAACAATTTGAAAACAGTCCAGATGCAAAAGCAGCCACACATTATTAATGGGCTAGCAGAGATCTCTATCAGTGGCTTTTCTGTTCACAAGATCTTGGGGGAGGGAGACGGGAGAGGTTGTGTGTGTGTGTGCATTTGTCTTTTGAGAGAGAGACATGGGGCTTTGCGGTACAGGAGACTCTGCCTCTAAGAGATGCTCCAGCTGTTGGGAGTCACATGCCTGCACTATAAAATGCTGACTGGGTGATACGTGAAAAAGATGCGGCTGCCTTGCTGAGATGGGGAGCGTCACTGCATTTTGGTACATCTTTGTCTCAGAGACCACGGCCCCTTCACTTTCTCTTGCGGTTTTGCCTAGAGATCAAAATGGGGCTGGCAAAACCAAATCTGCCATAAATATCTGCCTTTTGATGAAGCAACAGCAAAAACATATGCAAATAAATATGATATATTTCCCAAACAGCTGTATCATAAGCTGTAAAAGTACAGTGGTACCTCGGGTTAAGTACTTAATTCCTTCCGGAGGTCCGTTCTTAACCTGAAACTGTTCTTAACCTGAAGCACCACTTTAGCTAATGGGGCCTCCTGCTGCTGCTGCGCCGCTTGCGCACGATTTCTGTTCTCATCCTGAAGCAAAGTTCTTAATCTAAAGCACTATTTCTGGATTAGTGGAGTCTGTAACCTGAAGCGTATGTAACGTGAAGCATTTGTAACCTGAGGTACCATTGTAAAAGGTAAAGGATCCCTGGACAGTTAGGTCCAGTCAAAGGCAACTATGTAGTTGCAGCGCTCATCTCGTTTTCTGGCCAAGGGAGCTGGCGTTTGTCCACAGAAAGCTTTCCAGATCATGTGGCCAGCAGGACTAAACCGCTTCTGGTGCAATGAAACACTGTAATGGAAGCCAAAGCGCATTGAAATGCTGTTCACCTTCCTGCTGCAGCGGTAACTATTTATCTACTTGTGCTGGTGTGCTTTCAAACTGCTAGGTTGGCAGTAGCTGGGACCGAGCAACGGGAGCTCACCCCGTCATGGGGATTCGAACCACCGACCTTCTGATCGGCAAGCCTAAGAGGCTCAGTGGATATGCCTGGATTGTGCCCATTGATGATAACCAGGACTGATTATGTGGCCTAGGACCCTCGTACTTACGGGACTGCCTCTCCTGGTATGTCCCGCAGAGGACCCTAAGGTCCATGAATAATAATAGCTTAAAGGTCCTGGGCCCTAAGGAAGCCAGACTATCCTCCACCAGGGCCAGGGCCTTTTCAGTGATGGCTCCGACCTGGTGGAATGCTCTGTCCCACGAGACTAGAGCCCTGCAGGCCTTGATCTCCTTCCGCAGGGCCTGTAAGACAGAGCTATTCCACCTGGCCTTCAATTTGAATTAGCCTGATCCTCTATTCCCTTCTCCCTTTCCTCTTCTATGACGAAACCCTTTCTGGGGCCCCACATTTAAATTCTTCCCTGGTCTCCTTGCTGGCCCTAGTAGGACCAACTTGGTCAGTTAGCCCTGGTGATCATTTGATGTCTACTGACTGGGTCCCCCACCCCAAATGAACCCTGAATTTTAGAATTTTATTGATATTGACGCTGCATTTTATGTTGTATTTTATGCTGTTTTTAATTCGCATTTTATATTGCTGTTAGCTGCCCTGAGCCCGGTTTTTAAACCTAATAGGGCAGGGTATAAATAAAAATTTATTAGTTATTATTATCATTTGGTATGTAGAGTGGCACATTATGCCGTCCTGTGGGATCTCGTATTGTGAGGGGTGGGCTACCCAGTGTCACTGGGGAATGGCACATTCTGCCCTCCCTGCAAAAGTCTCTTCCAAGAGGGGCATTCTCCTCCCCCCCCCAAATGAATCCTTGCCAATTATTCATTGGTATGAGATCCAAAGCAGAAAGTGGGGGTGAGCGAAGGCAGATTGCTGTGCCAATGGCATCTGAGGCCCCCTCTACCCACCCCTGGAACACCCCATTATGGGGCTTGAAGCTGCTGGCAGCACTTTTGCCTGCCTGCACGTTCAGGTGTAAGGGAGAGCTCTGAAAAGGCGGAATGAGACCAGTGCCAAAGTAGAGGCTGGCAGGGCCAATCCACACACCCCCTAGCCTAGTGTTGTTGTTGTTGTTGTTGCTGTTTTTAAAATTTATTTATTTGATATACCGCCCTATACCCAGAGGTCTCAGGCCGGTTCACAGAAAAGATCACAATAGACCGTATTTTTCGCTGTATAACACGCACCCGACCATAACACGCACGTAGTTTTTAGAGGAGGAAAATCCGTAGGCATGCCACCTGTAGGCATTCCCTCCGTAACACGCACAGACATTTCCCCTTACTTTTTAGGAGGAAAAAAGTGGGTGTTATGGTGCAAAAAATACGGTATATATAGTGAGCCAGTTTGGTGTAGTGGTTAGGAGCGGTGGTCTCGTAATCTGGTGATCCAGGTTCGATTCCCTGCTCTTCCACATGCAGTTGCTGGGTGATCTTGGGCTAGTCACACTTCTCTGAAGTCTCTCAGCCTCACTCACCTCCGATCAAAAGGTTGGTGGTTCGAATCCCCGCAATGGGGTGAGCTCCCGTTGCTCTGTCCCAGCTCCTGCCAACCTAGCAGTTCGAAAGCACACCAGTGCAAGTAGATAAATAGGTACCACTGCGGCGGGAAGGTAAATGGCATTTCTGTGCACTCTGGTTTCCATTACAGTGTTCTGTTGCACCAGAAGCGGTTTAGTCCTACTGGCCACATGACCCGGAAAGCTGTCTGTGGACAAATGCCAGTGTGGTGTAGTGGTTAAGAGCGGTAGACTCGTAATCTGGTGAACTGGGTTCGCTTCCCTGCTCCTCCACATGCGGCTGCTGGGTGACCTGAAGTCTCTCAGCCTCACTCACCTCACAGAGTGTTTGTTGTGGGGGAGGAAGGGAAAGGAGAACGTTAGCTGCTTTGAGACTCCTTCGGGTAGTGATAAAGCGGGATATCAAATCCAAACTCTTCTTCATACCTCGGGATAAATGTGCTTCAGGTTAAGTATTTTCAGGTTGCGCTCCGCGGTGACCCAGAAGTAACGGAGCTCATTACTTCCAGGTTTCACAACGCGCGCATGTGCAGATGGTCAAAATGATGTCACGCGCATGCGCGGAAGCGGCAAAACATGACCTGCGCATGCGCATACGTGGGTTGCGTTTGCTTCAGGATGCGAATGGGGCTGCGGAATGGATCCCGTTCGCATCCTGAGGTACCACTGTAATCAGAATAAAAACAATAACCCAAAAACACACACACACCAAAAGAGCCACGTTTTAAATGGGCATAGGATGTCAATCAGGTCAACCAAAGGCCTGGTTAAAAAGGAACATTTTTGCCTGGCGCCTAAAGGTGTACAGTGGTACCTCAGGTTACAGACGCTGAAGGTTACAGACTCTGCTAACCCAGGAATAGTACCTCAGGTTAAGAACTTTGCTTCAGGATGAGAACAGAAATCACGTGGCGGTGGCGGGAGGCCCCATCAGCTAAAGTGGTACCTCAGGTTAAGAACAGTTTCAGGTTAAGAATGGACCTCCAGAACGAATTAAGTTCTTAACCCAAGGCACCACTGTATATTGAAGGCGCCAGGCGAACTTCCCTGGTGAGAGCATTCCACAGACGGGGAGCCACTGAAGAGAAGGCCCTGTTCTCGTGCTGCCACCCTTCAGACGTCTCGAGGAGGAGGCACCCGAAGGAGGGCCTCGTATGATGATCTCAAGGTCTGGTAGGTTCATAGGGAAAGAGGCAGTCCTTGAGGTATTGCAGTCCTGAGCTGTTTAAGGCTTGGTAGGTCAAAACCAGCACTTTGAATTGGGCCCAGAAACTAATCGGTAGCCAGTGCAGTCAGACCAGGATCTCGTATGCTCAAACCGTCTTGCTCCCGTGAGCAACCTGGCCGCTGAATTCTGCACTAGCTGAAGTTTCAGAACTGTCTTCAGAGGCAGCCCTACATATAACACATTGCAGTAATCTAACCTTGAGGTTACCAGAGCATGGACAACAGTACAGTGGTACCTCAGGTTAAGTATTTAATTTGTTCCGGAGGTCCGTACTTAACCTGAAACTGTTCTTAACCTGAAGCACCACTTTAGCTAATGGGGCCTCCTGCTGCTGCCACGCCGCCAAGCCCGATTTCTGTTCTTATCCTGGAGCAATGTTCTTAACCTGAAGCACTATTTCTGGGTTAGCAGAGTGTGTAACCTGAAGCGTATGTAACCAGAAGTACCACTGTAGTTAGTCTATCCCTGTCCAGATAGGGGAGTAGCTAGGCCACCAGCCGAAGCCGATGGAAGGCACTCTGGGCTACCTGAGCCTCAAGCGACAGCAAAGGATCCAGGAGTACCCCCAAGCTACGAACCTGCTCCTTTGAGGGGAAGTGTAACCCCATCAAAAGCAGGTGACCTCCCACCCATTTGGTCTAGGGAACATCCCACTAACAGAGCTAAGAGCATTCCCAGCTATCATCAAGCATGCATGTATCTGCATAGACAGTCTCCTGGATTCTGTTTTTGGTCATGCCTGAGATGCTAGCTAGATACAGGTGGACACCTCGACCTGGCCGTTTAAGAGTTGCTTAAGCTTGGAGTCTCCGAAGGATCTCAGCCAAAGTGCCAGGTGTTCCTTCACTGTAGGGCAAAACCGCTAAAATAATTTTGCTTATTGTGGGAGGAATGGAGCACAAACTTCTTGAGAACAAGATGTAAGTGGCAGAACTCAGTTTCTCACACTTCAGAGACTTCAATTTGTCTCTCTTTATCTGCGTGGTTATTGCTGTGTTTGAAAAATAAGAATGAGTTCGGACTGATACACCGGGGTGGTTAATGTGCATTTTGCAGATCACTCGGTGCTTGAGTAGGCTGAGGCCCCACGGAAAGGGAGTTCTCCCATCAGAAGAAGAGCATTCTCACTGACTGCAATAAGGCAAGGAACTGCAGGATCCCTGTATCCTGGCAACCCGGAGAGCCCTGTTTTGTCACTGTTTCTAGAATGTTTTGACTGTTTTAGAATAATGGGGCATCATTTGATTTTGTTGAAGGTGGCATTGTTGCTGTTTCGGATATCTTTTTTTTTTTGGTATCTCCTTGCACTTTGACGTGTTTTCGAACTGCTAGGTTAGCAGGAGCAGGGACCGAGCAATGGGAGCTCACCCTGTCGCGGGGATTCGAACCGCCGACCTTCTGAGCAGCAAGTCCTAGGCTCTGTGGTTTAACCCACAGCACCACCCGCGTCCCGCGAGGTAGGTAGGAGGTGTTCAAATTGGCTCAAGGTGACTGATGTCGATGTGCAGGTGCCGTCTAAGCATGCGGCGAGATCGAACGTGGGAGAAGCTTCTGTCTCCCTATCCTTTGGATAAACATTGGAGGTGTGCCTGCCAAGATAAGGGACTGTAGTGATCTTGTGTGATGCTAAGGGGCTGCCAGTGGGCATTCAGCTCGCCGTAGGGCTAGTGACCATTTGCGTTCCTTATTTATGGCAAGGACCATTCGCCACATGCAAAACGAAAGCCTAGAAGGGGCCATGGCTCAGGCCTTGGCATTTCCTGTTTAAAAAAGATTTCTGGTAATAGAGCAGGGAGAGAGACAGGCCCCAGAGACCCATTGCCAGTAAAAGCAGAAGTGGATGGGCTGCAGCTGTCATTCATGTGTTTGCACAATTCACGTACAAAGTGGGGCTGGGAGAAGGAGCGTTGCTCTAACAGGGCGCAGAGTGTTCAGGAGAGGCATACCGATGTCTTCCCCAACCCAAACCTTTCCTCATCCAATCCAGCTGCTCTAAGGCCCCTTTTCCCTTCCTAGCTGATAGCAGAAGCAAATTGCATATAGCGACTGTTGTAAGAATTATAAGGTCTAAGATATAAAATAAGGTAAAGGTAAAGGGACCCCTGACCATTAGGGCCAGGTTGCGGCACCCATCTCGCTTTACTGGCCAAGGGAGCCAGAGTACAGCTTCCGGGTCATGTGGCCAGCATGACTAAGCCGCTTCTGGCAAACCAGAGCAGCACACAGAAACGCCGTTTACCTTCCTGCTGGAGTAGTACCTATTTATCTACTTGCACTTTTGACGTGCTTTTGAACTGCTAGCAGGAGCAGGGACCGAGCAACGGGAGCTCACCCCATTGCTGGGATTCGAACCGCCGACCTTCTGATCGGCAAGTCGTAGGCTCTGTGGTTTCCCACAGCACCACCCACGTCCCTTAAGATATAAAATAAATATTCATAAATGTACCGGGCAAACACATATAAACCACATGTCTGAATCAGTATAGGAATAGTCCAAAAACCATTTTGTCTCTTCTAAATTGACTTCAAATGTTTCTGTGCAAGGACAAAGGAGGTGGGAAAACCTCCCCATTCTCTCTGTGCTCACAAATCCTGTCTTAAGGGGTTTCTGTGTAGGAATAGGGTGAGCCTGTGACCTGGATTCAGGAACTGAGTATTTACCATCACAAAGGAATCGCCAGACTGCCCAAATAAGGCATTCAGTGAATATTCTCAGGTAACCTGGCAGACAGGTTTTCTGCTGTAGAGCGCCTCTTCTGTGATGTATGTATGATGTATTGGGGGGGGGAGTGGTCTTGAGCTAGAGGGTGGCAGTTTCAAAAAGTCTAAATGAGGGCTGGCACACCATTGTTCTGGGTGCCTCCTCCCTCCTGCGTGTGGTGAGTGAGGACCCTGTTGCAACAGTTTAATAAAGTTCAGGCTTACTAGCTGCTTTGCTTCTCAATATTCTCTGGTTGGCCTCTGTTATTTTCTCCTACTGATAGAGAACCTGCAAAAGGACTCTCTATGGGCTCTTGGGTATACCATAAAGGACAGGGAGCAGTTGTTATTTTTCTTATAACACAACCGACTGCAGGGAGATAAGGCACAGGAGGCAGGGGTGAAACTAGTCTTTATTTCACCTGAGTCAAAGATCCAGCTGGGCACCATTGTGCTGCTTGGGCTTGCCGATTGAAAGGTCAGCAGCGGTTTGAATCCCCACGACGGGGTGAGCTCATGTTGTTTGGTCCCAGCTCCTGCCAACCTAACAGTTTGAAAGCACATCAAAGGTGCAAGTAGATAAATAGGTACTACTCCGGCGGAAAGGTAAACGGCGTTTCCGTGTGCTGCTCTGGTTTTGCCAGAAGCGGCTTAGTCATGCTGGCCGCATGACCCGGAAAAACTGTCTGCGGACAAACACCGGCTCCCTCGGCCTGTAAAGCAAGATGAGCGCTGCAACCCCAGAGTCGTTCGCGACTGGAGTTAACAGTGAGAGGTCCCTTTAACTTTACTAGGCGCATTTGTGTACACACACACACACACACACACACACACACACACACACACACTGAGAGCTTCAATGGCACCCCTGGGGAGACTTCACATGGGGCAAAAAAACCCACACTCCATAGCTACGTCTCCAACAGGAGGGGACAGAATTCAATGTCTCTGTCCTGCGTTCTCTTTCTACTGCTGAAGTAAGACTTCCTGTTGTTTTATGCAGAAAGATGAAGAGACCATGGGTCTGCCAACATCACATTTAGCTTGGCCTAAAAGTTGACAATGGGACGCGGGTGGCGCTGTGGTCTAAACCACAGAGCCTAGGACTTGCTAATCAGAAGGCTGGCGGTTTGAATCCCCGCGACAGGGTGAGCTCCCGTTGCTCGGTCCCAGCTCCTGCCCACCTAGCAGTTCGACAGCACGTCAAAGTGCAAGTAGATAAATAGGTACCGCTCTGGCGGGAAGGTAAACATCGTTTCCGTGCGCTGCTCTGGTTCGCCAGCAGTGGCTTAGTCATGCTGGCCACATGACCCAGAAAAACTCGGCCAGTAAAGTGAGGTGAGTGCTGCAACCCCAGAGTCGTCCGCGACTGGACCTAATGGTTACCTTTTTAAAAGTTGACAATACCAGACTACATCTAGCCTCATCTTCAGATAAGAATGAGATATCCACGGAGAGTGAATGCAGTCGCCATTGAGTCATATTTTTAGCTAAGGCACCCAGAAAATCCTGGGCGCCATTTAAAAATGTGCCAACAGGAAAATGCTAAGGAATCCCAGGGACTGGTGGCTTAAAACGGCCTTTGCCAACCTGGTGCCCTCCAGATGATTTGGGGCTACAACTCCCACTAGTCCCAAAACATCTGGAGGGCATCAAGTTGGTGAAGGCTGGCTTAGGTCTTTTCTTTTGAGCTCCAACTTCAGAATAAGTCGAACGTTCTTGGAAGTTTGACTTCTGTAGTGCAAATTGTTGCAAGATTAGTTTCAGTGCATCCAAGCAAAGATGGTTCTATAAGTCCCGAGAAATTGAAGGGGAAACCCAGCCAGATTGTGGGGACATAAATAAATTATTATTATTATTATTATTATTATTATTACTACTACTACTACTGCTACTACCGTGGAGCTGCCCAAAAGACTATTAGGCTGCACTTGCATAGTTCAGGCAGAGGAGAATCCTTGAGTTCAGTGTTTAGAATGAAAATTTCAAATTATTATTATATATTAAATTTATATACCAATTATTACATATTAAATATATATATACCAATTTATATACCAATTATATACCGATTGCAGGATGGTTAATAATAATAACAATTTTTTTATTTATTTATTTATTTATTTATTTATTTATTTATTTATTTATTTATACCTCTCCCTCCCCGGCCAGAGCCGGGCTCAGGGCAGCTAACACCAGTAAAATGACAATAAAAACATAATAGGGGAAAAACCCCAATTTAAAATACAGGTTAAAATGCAATTTAAAATGCAGCCTCATTTTAAAAGTAGCCCATGGATCACAACCATAAGGGGAGGGAAAACCTAAGGGTCAGACTGAGTCCAAACCAAAGGCCAGGCGGAACAGCTCTGTCTTGCAGGCCCTGCGGAAAGATGTCAAGTCCTGCAGGGCCCTAGTCTCTTGTGACAGAGCGTTCCACCAAGTTGGGGCCAGTACTGAAAAGGCCCTGGCCCTAGTTGAGACCAATCTAACCACCTTGCGGCTTGGGACCTCCAAAGTGTTGTCATTTGTGGACCTTAAGGTCCTCCGCGGGGCATACCAGGAGAGGTGGTCCCATACGTACGTCGGTCCTTGTGTAGAGAAATTCAAAAGACATAGTGTAAGAATAATGACAAAACCATCACAGACTGAACTTTGACAGAGTTCATTACATTGATCTGTCCTGGGGGGGGGGGCGAGTTGGGATTTGGTTTTTGTATTCCTTTCTTTCTTTCTTTTTGGTTATTGTTATATATTGGAAATCAATAAAGCTATATTAAAACAGCAGCAGAAACATCTGGGACTTTTCGGCTGAGGGAAAATATGAGTAAGAGGCAACAAGAAATAAGTTTGTGAAATTATGCCTGACACAAGAAAGCGGAAGGAGACACGTTTTTCTTCCTCTCTGGTGGACGTCCTAGGAAGTTGAATGTTGGGAGTCAGGACAGAGAAAATGAACTCCGCCTTCATGTAGCGCGTAGTTAAACTATGGAACTTGCTCCCCCGGGCGGCAGTGATAGCCAGCAACTTTGGAAGGCTTTTTTATATATATAAGTAATATTTATTTTTATTTTTTAAATTAAAGAGCATAAAAATGCTTCCAGTTGCTGGAAACCACAGGGGGCAGGGAGAGTGCTCTTTGAGTTCCCTCAGTTCTGAAGAGGCTTGTAGCAGATGCAAACAGGTAGTTTACAGCTCAAGAAAGCACTCCAGGGATTTGCAAAGATGCTACACCCCTTCTGTGATGTATGTATGATGTTTCTGGGGGTGGTTTTGGACTCCAGGGCGGGCAATTTAAAATGTCTATATAAGGGCAGGCACGCCTTTGTTCAGGGTCCTCCTCCTTCTCCTGCGTGTGAAGGGGGCACCCTGTTGCAACAGATCAATAAAGATCAAGCTTACTAGCTGCTTTGCTTCTCAATATTCTCTGGTTTTCCTCTGTTATTTTCTCCGACAGATGGAGAACCTACAAAGGACTCTATAAGGGCTCTTGTGTTCCCCATAAGGGGATAAGGGCAGAGTTTTGTTTATTACACAACACATTCTGATATCTTTCTTTTCAGAACTTGCAGCAACCCAAGCAGAGGCAGAGAGCTAACTGTCCCCGTTCATAACTGTAGTCTTTCCCTGAACCCAGCAGAATCACTAAGCCTGCAAATACACTGAAGGACTATGGGCTTCAAATGCCCAGTGCCTTGGAGCATTCCAGGACCGTTCTTCAGTTCCCTGTCTGAGACGGATTTCATTCCACATCTCCGGTAACACTGTAGTTTTGGCAGCGCGCAAATTGGATGAACATGCACTTTCCTCTTCCAAACGGCTCTAAGATTGTTTGAGAAGGAGGATGTGGATTATAAATTTCACAACATTTGCAATCAGGAAAACATCTGCTCAGTGATGTTTCCACCGGACAAGGCCAGCCAAAGGCTCTAGGACAAAATGCGCAGGGGTTGCACCAATCACCACCTGTCTGCTCCTATAATCAAGTTGATTTTTTATGGGCCTGACATCAGCTTTCAAGATGCATGATCTATGTGTTTATTTAGCTGTCTTTCCTGGCGTCCCCTGGATCTGAACTCCCGTAAATCCTCCCACTGTTGGATTTCTGCACTTGGAAGAGATTACGTTTTCTGACAGCACATTTCTCCTCCGTGCCTTTTGTATGTGACAGCTTTTTTGCTATTTTCAAGCCTGCTTCCCTAGCGCTAGACTCCTAAGACAACACTGTAGCCCTTGCTCTGAAGAGCTAACACCCCATGGTTGCGTTCACACATCGCACAACCTTGGACCTCCTTTGAATGAAGGTCGTGTCTTTGGTCCCTCTGGTGGCCACCTAGAACATTGGTTCCCCCGCTGACTCCTGGCAGATATCACTACAATGAGCTTGGTAGTTGCGGTTACTAAGGTCCTGATATTTTTTAGCGTAGAATCATGGAGTTGGAAGGGACCCAGGGGTCATCTAGTCCAACCCCCTGAAATGCAGGAATCTCAACTGAATCATCCATGACCACCCAACCTCTGCTTAAAAATCTCCAAGGAAGGAGAGTCCACCACATTCCGAGGGAGTTTGTTCCACTGTCAAACAACTCTTACAGTGAGAAAGTTCTTCCTGACCTTTACTCAGCATCCATTTTCTTATAAACCCATTAATAAATCCATCCATATTTTCTTATAAAGCCATTGGTTTGGGTCCATCTTCCATGTGACAGCCCTTTAGATATTTGAAGATGGCTATCACACCTCCTTTCAGTCTCTTCTTATCCAGGCTTCTTGTTGTTTAGTCATTTAGTCGTGTCCGACTCTTCGTGACCCCATGGACCAGAGCATGCCAGGCACTCCTGTCTTCCAATGCCTCCCGCAGTTTGGTCAAACTCATGCTGGTAGCTTTGAGAACACTGTCCAACCATCTCGTCCTCTGTCATCCCCTTCTCCTTGTGCCCTCAATCTTTCCCAAAATCAAGGCCTTTTCCAGGGAGTCTCTCTTCTCATGTCCAGGATCTTATCCAGGCTAAACAACCCCAACTCTTTCATAAGGCGTGGTTTCCAGACCCTTGATCATATTGTTTGCCCTCCTCTGCACACGTGCCCGTTTGTCAATATGCTTCTTAAATTGTGGTGCCTAGAATTGGACACAGTTTTCCAGGTGTGGTCTGACCAAGGCAGAAAAGAGTGGGACTATTACTTCCTTTGATCTGGGCACTATACCTCCGTTGATACAGCCTACATCACATTGTTGGCTCATGATAGGCTCGCAGTCTATTAAGACTCCTTGATCCTTTTCACATGTACTATGTGCAAGAAGAAGAAGAAGAGTTTGGATTTGATATCCCGCTTTATCACTACCTGAAGGAGTCTCAAAGTGGCTAACAATCTCCTTTTCCCTTCCTCCCCCACAACAAACACTCTGTGAGGTGAGTGGGGCTGAGAGAAGTATGACTAGCCCAAGGTCACCCAGCAGCTGCATGTGGAGGAGCGGGGAATAGAACCCGGTTCCACAGATTATGAGACTATCGCTCTTAACCACTACACCACACTGCAAGGGCTACTACCAGTGCTTTTTTTCTTTAAAAATGTTTAGGGGTACTCTCATTTTGACTCCGGAAAATCACCATTTTATAGTTCAAATCGGGGAAAATAAATACAGTAAATGGACAAAAGTACAAAGATTCACAAAAATTTTAGGGGTATGCGTACCCCTTGCGTACCCCCAGACAAAAAAGCACAGGGTACTGCCAGTAGAGGTGCATCTTCTAAGTCAAAACCATATCATTTAATATTTCCATTGGGAGAAATGCAGACAGGGCCTGAAATTGGATCTAACAATAAGCTATGATTTATTGTTTCCAAATGAGCCAAGGCAAGCCTCGTGCTTGCACACTCCCTTTTCTGTAGTTAACTATAGCAAGCCATCGTTAAAATTAACTACAGTTAAGGGTTTGACACTGCATAACAGTAAACGGTAGTAAATTGAAATGCAAATGGGAGCTTCTAGTCTCCTCCCCGGGGCTGTGCCTGTGGAGAGGAGGAGCATGAAAACTTGAGATAAGGCCTTCCAGTAAAGATTTGTAAGCTGCCTTGAAACCCCTCGATAATGCTGATGACAAACCATAGTTTAGTGTTACATATGAACGCAGCCAATGCCTCACATTAATAAACCAGAAGGCAATGTTTACTTGATAAACTCACAGAGTTCTAAATCTTTATCAGCCTTTGGGTTGTTCCTTTGAGGCTGGAGATGGTGGCTGTGGTGAAAAGTTCTTTGGTACCTGGGCTAAAGGAAATTAACCAGAAGCCCCCAAACAAGTAGATTTTACTTGCTCCTTAGGTAAAGGTAAAGGGACCCCTGACCGTTAGGTCCAGTTGCAGACGACTCTCGGGTTGTGGCGCTCATCTCGCTTTACTGGCCGAGGGAGCCAGCGTTCAGCTTCCGGGTCATGTGGCCAGCATGACTAAGCTGCTTCTGGCGAACCAGAGCAGCACACGGAAACGCCGTTTACCTTCCTGCCAGAGCGGTACCTATTTATCTACTTGCACTTTCACGTGCTGTCGAACTGCTAGGTGGGCAGGAGCTGGGACCGAACAATGGGCGCTCACCCTATCATGGGGATTCGAACCACCAACCTTCTGATCGGCAAGCCCCAGCTCAGTGGTTTAGACCACAGCGCCACCCACGTCCAAGGTACCACTGTACAAATGAAAACATTTCAGCTCAAGTGAGAAGTCATTCAACAGATACAAATCCAGAACCTTGATTTAGATTAACCTGACTGGGAACTAGACTGAAAGTTCTCCTATACCGCTCATCGTAATAATTTCTTCGCATGCATCCATAAAGCACGATTTGTTTGACTACCCAGAAGTATTGGCATCTCGAGTTATACGGGCTGCAGCTGGATGGAGGCAGGTAGCAATGAAAATTCCCCGAGGCTGGTGGAATTAAGGGGTAATGTCTTCCTTATTTCTTACTTAACTTTCCTTTTTACTGATGAGGCCATTATATTAGTCCTCCAGTGACATAATTAACCAACTCATAATTCATCAACAAAAAGCTGATTCAAATGTTCATGGGGAAAAGCTAATCCTCATATTTTGACTAGCATGGTAGTCAGAATCAAGTTCCATTTAGGGCAATGGGATTTATTCCTTGCAGCTATAATACCTTAGCGCTCTGTGTCTTTAGCTTTTAGGCAAGGACAGAAATCAAATTTTATCAATATAGTACTATATAAATATCTGACTTAGAACAAAGCAGGGAATCCCCAGCATCCCCATTTGGTCTGTGAGGCTATTTGACCCATGCCATGCTCGCCTGTCCTAGGTGATGTCAGGTGTGGAACAGATAGAGACGTGGCAGAAACCAGCATTGAACCCGCTGCCCAGAAGCTGAGTTCTTTTAAAATATATATGCCATAAAATATATATAGTTTTTGGAGGAGGAAAACAAGAAAAAAAATATTCTGAATCTCAGAAGCCAGAACAGCAAGAGGGATCGCTGCGCAGTGAAAGCAGCAATCCCTCTTGCTGTTCTGGCTTCTGGGATAGCTGCACAGCCTGCATTCGCTCCATAAGACACACACACATTTCCCCTTACTTTTTAGGAGGGGAAAAGTGAGTCTTATAGAGCAAAAAATATGGTATATTTATACTTTTCAGATTTATACATTTCACTGGTTTTACAATCATTTTGACATTTCAAAACGTGACTTCCTCTTTCTGTGGCTCCTTAAGTTAATTTTTAATATCTTCTGCATATCCAAATTAACTTAATTTGCTCATTTATTCATTTATTCATCTTCTTTTAATATATACTCTTATGAAACTGCAGGTTGTTACGATAATCCTGCCAATGTTCTTATCTGTTTACAATTTATCTGCAAATATTCAATAAATCATTTCCATTCTTTAATAAAAAGTTTGTTATCTTGATTTCTTATTCTTCCGGTAAGTTTCTCAATTTCTGCATATTCCATAAGTTTTTGTAACCATTCTTCCTTTACGGAGACTTATTCTTCTTTCCATTTTTGGGCAGGTAACATTCTTGCCACTGTAGTACATGAATAAGTTTCTGTACAGTTTAGGTAGTTCTGTCCCTATAATTCTCGTAAGAAAAGCTTATGGATTATTTTTACGAACATTATTTTAAACATCCTTTTCACTTCATTACATATCATTTCCCAGTAAGCCTTGCTACAAGAGTAGAAGGTGAGTTCAATCCTAGTCGACAGCTATCTCCCACACCCTCATGGGCCAACTTTGACAGGTGGATGGATGTGATAAAGATGGTCTCGTCCCCTCAAAAAAGGTTCTTGGCCCCACCACCACTCTGCGGGGGTCCCGCAGCTTGTACCTGCCACAGTCCCTCTGTGTCCAGCCAGTCCATGACACCTGGACAGGCTTGGGGCAGGAAGGGCAGTTGTGCAGCACAGGTGTACAAGCAAGAGCCCTGTGTTGGTTCTGAAGGTGGTCCTTGCAGAGCCCTGACCTCAAGACCACCCTGCCCACATCCAGTTAAGTTCCAGTAAGGCTGATGCCAGGAAGGCGGGCTCTTTGGTCCACCTATCTCACACACAATGCTACAGAAAAATCCTCCTCTGAACACACACATACGGGTCCATTTTGGTGTATTCCTGGGATGCGGGTGGTGCCGTGGTCTGAACCACTGAGCCTCTTGGGCTTGCTGATCAGAAGGTTGGCGGTTCAAATCCCCACAACGGAGTGAGCTCCCGTTGCTCTGTCCCAGCTCCTGCCAACCTAGCAATTCGGAAGCAGGCCAGTGCTTAATTATTACTGGGTATGCTTAATTAATGTTAAGAAAGGTAAAGGGACCCCTGAACATTAGGTCCAGTCGTGACCGACTCTGAGGTTGTGGCGCTCATCTCGCTTTATTGACCGAGGGAGCAGGCGTACAGCTTCCGGGTCATGTGGCCAGCATGACCAGAGCAGCACACGGAAATGCCATTTACCTTCCCACCGGAGCGGTACCTATTTATCTACTTGCACTTTGATGTGCTTTCGAACTGCTAGGTTGGCAGGAGCAGGGACCAAGCAATAGGAGCTCACCCTGTCGCGGGGATTCGAACCGCCAACCTTCTGATCGGCAAGTCCTAGGCTCTGTGGTTTAACCCACAGCGCCACCCGCGTCCCATGTTAATGTTAATTAATGTTAGACACACATAAATAGTAAGACAGAGAGTACTCATCCTAATTGACTGAGAGTGCTGAGGCCCAATGAGCAAAAAAAGGTATCTTTACACTTGGTTTTGGCTTTTCTTGAGTACTTTAAACTTGGTCATAATTTCTCTTCCATAATTTCTCTGATCTGTATTGCTCCATGCCTGTGCTAATGGTAAAAGCAAATTATTATTGATGTTATTAATTTAATTTCTACATGGCCCTTCATCCAAAGTTCACTGGGTGGTTTACAACAGAAAACCACAAAAATATATTGCATAAGAACAAACAAAAACAATAAACCTGCCCACCCCCACAGTCTAAACACCATATATTGTTTACACACACACACCCCAAAAGTAAAAGTTAGGCCTTTGGCTAATTAAACAATCTATGACATTTTAGGGATGAGATAAGGAGCACTCACCCTATATTGTGGGTGCCTTTTTGCAGGTTCACGTGCGGTGCTACAGTTCCCAGGGGACTTGCTAGCAGAAGGGGGCTGGCCTGCTTCTCAGTGTATTATTCAGAGGTTCATGTGCAGCCTCAGCTTTAAGTTTTGTTTCCTGAGAAGTGGGGCCAAACTCATTATAAATAGGGGGAGGTGCCGGTATTAGCCAGGCAGTTGGCTCTGGAGATTCACCCTCCCTACCCTCCCTTTTTTAATGTTTCTTGTTTGCAGGTTAACTTTTTCTTCCTCTTTAGCGGGCGCTGCTACGGTCTTTGACTGGTTGCTGCTGAAGAACCGGGAAGAAATTTTCCTGCATTGGCAGGTTTTGTCTTCCCCGTAGCAATTCGTCACAACTTTGGCGATTATGTCCTTGGGTGGAATCCTTTAGTCTTTTCTTCCCTATACTGTAATGGTCTGTGTGTGTGTGTGTGTGTGTGTGTGTGTGAAGTGGTGACTCACCCCCCTGCGGCGGCGATTCCAGGGTCCCCCTCTTAAAGGGGCTGTATACAGTGGTGCCCCGCAAGACGAATGCCTCGCAAGACGGAAAACTCGCTAGACGAAAGAGTTTTCCGTTTCGGAGGTGCTTCGCAAAACGAATTTCCTATGGGCTTGCTTCGCAAGACGACAATGTCTTGCGAGTTCCTGCTGGTTTTTTTTCCTCCCCCCCCCCTTTTCTAAGCTGCTAAGCCACTTATCAGCTGATCTGATCAGCAGATAAGCCGCTAATAGCGCTAATCTGCTAATCCGTCAATGGGCTTGCTTCGCAAGACAAAAAAACCGCTAGACGAAGAGAATCACAGAACGGATTCTTTTCGTCTTGCGAGGCACCACTGTATATGGGTGTCACTGGCCATACACTGAAAGGTTGTCAGTGAACTACCCTGCGTGTGGGGATATGGGCTGGGTTGCCTGCTACACTTAGATCACACAGAGCACCCCCATATCCCATTTACCCTGATTTGTCCCAGTTCCCCCCGGCTGGGGGGCTCGGAGGGATACACGCCCAAGGCCTAAGGTCACCCAGCAGCTGCATGTGGAGGAGCAGGGAATCAAACCCAGTTCACCAGATTACGAGTCTATCGCTCTTAACCACTACACCACACTGTAGAGGAATGTTTTTGCGTGGTGCCTAAAGATATGTGATGAGGGCACCAGCTGAGCCTCCTTGAGGAGAGTACTGCAGAAATGGGGAGCCACCGCAGAAAAGGCCCTTTCTCATGTTGCCACCCTCTGGGCCCATATCATGGAACTGCAGAGCAAACCAGCAAACTCAAAGCTCACATGCACTGATTTTTCAATACTATTTCAATATTTCAGATGTCCAAATCACAACAAGGGCGATAATAATAATAATAATGACGATTTTGACCTTTGCAGCAGCTGAAAGAAAAAGATATAGTCACCGCTTGAGTGATTTCTTTGTTACTTTCACTTTTTGTAAAATTGACCACAAATCATGACCTTTTCCTTGATGGCAGGAGAAACCTACCATCGTTCTGTATGGGGGTGTGTTTGTGATCATATATATCGTATCTGAAGAAGTGTGCATGCACACGAAAACTTATACCAAGAACAAACTTAGCTGGTCTCTAAGGTGCTTCTAGACAATTTTATTTATTTTTTATTTATATTTCGACTGTGTCAGACCAACACGGCTACCTACCTGAATATATTAGGAGGATAAAACATGTGATGTGGAATATCTTCCATCATGTGTTTTCATTCAACTTCACAATTTGCTTACAATGCTTACGGGACATAAACCAGCTTCTAAAACTAGTACCAAGTCCCAGACATGTCCCAATAAAAATGATTTTAAGACCCGTGCAGCGTATGGCAGGAAATAATCCCCCAGCTGTGCCTTCCCTGTGAACATCCCTATTAAATGGCGCCAGCTGTACCTGTCACTATTTCTCCGGCTTCATTAAGTGTGAAAGGAGCTAATGTCCCTCTTGAAAGGGACTGCTGGCTTTTTTCTTCTTTTTTGGTCTTACTTGGACCTTCTGCAAAAAGGAAAAAGGCGAGAGAAATTGGCATGAAGGAGACTAACTGTACCTTCCTCACTTGTCACAGTGGCCAGACCCACCTGGTGACAAAAATGACCTCTCATAGTCTTAGGAAATGATCAAAATGTGGGAAGGTTTACTTTAGCAGAGTTAAACAACCCCCTTTTAAGTTTATGCAGCGCTCGACTTGTTGCTGAGTTGTCTGAGTTCTACAAATAAAGACGCCTCCCTGATTGAAAATCCCTTTGAATCCCTCTTACAGAATACAAACACGAATCTGATTCATGTTAATATAAAACTATTTCACTCTCAGATTTATTCAGGTTTACAGAACTGTACCTGAAGGCAGGCTTAGGCTACATAACAAGCAAATAAATTATACTGGAGGGAAGTTGGTTCTGAAGTGACTGCAACGGAGCAGTTACCTTTCAAAACTACCAGCAACCAACAAACTGGTTGTCACAGCGACTGGTTAGAACATGGAGGCCATTCGTTCTCTGTCAAAATGTTGCACTTGACTGCATCTTTACATCCCCCACAAAACATCCCAGAACTGAGTACCTGGCCTTCAAGATATGGCAATGCCCCAGATCCACCACACTGCTGGCTTCTGAAGTTAAGCAAATACATAGATCTGGTCACCTTCATACATTGGATTTTGGGGTGTGCAGGTAAGTACCCCTTTTGTGTTTCCTACGTGATGTGGGAGCCAATGCAACACAGCAGCTTGGGCTGCTGCAATGCGCTCTACATGGGGCTACCTTTGAAGATGACCCAGAAACTACAACTAATCCAGAATGTGGCAGCTAGACTGGTGACTGGAAGCGGCTGCCGAGACCACATAACACCCGTCTTGAAAGACCTACATTGGCTCCCAGTACGTTTCCGAGCACAATTCAAAGTGTTGGTGCTGACATTGAAAGCCCTAAACGGCTTCGGTCCAGTATACCTGAAGGAGCGTCTCCACCCCCATCGTTCTGCCCGGACACTGAGGTCCAGTTCCAAGCACCTTCTGACGGTATAAAATGAACCATGGAAAGAGAAGAACGGAAGTCATTGATATCTTAAATATGTAAAATGGTTACCATATTTTTCGCCCTATAAGACGCACTAGACCATAGGGTGCACCTAGTTTTTGGAGGAGGAAAACAAGAAAAAAAATATTCTGAATATCAGAAGCCAGAACAACAAGAGGGATCGCTGCGCAGCAAAAGCAGCGATCCCTCTTGCTGTTCTGGCTTCTGGCATAGCTGCGCAGCCTGCATTCGCTCCATAAGACGCACACACATTTCCCCTTACTTTTTAGGAGGGAAAAGTGAATCTTATAGAGCAAAAAATACGGTATCTGAAATTGTTAAACAGGAAATTTAATAAAAATCATATTAAAAAACAAAGAAAGAAAGAGGGACCCAAAAGTACTTGTAGACTGCAGATGTCCTCTGGACAGTTTATCAATCAGTCACAAATCTGGGCTGTCCAGGGGAAGCAAGGAGCCTACCTATTACCTAGCAAGCCTAAGCAGTTGTGGGCCTGATCCATGCTTGAATAGAAGATTAATGTGAGTCCTTCTCCTCCTTGTAACCTACTTTGAGTGTCTTAAGGGAAACTTGTCCTGTATATCAATTTTCTATTTTTGAAATCATGATTTTATATCGTTGTTTATCTTGTTAGGAACTGTCCTGGGAACCATTTGATGGATATAAATCAACAAACAAAATATGTGAACGGAAATACGCTAATCTCCGTCAGCCCGCGAACCAGGCTGATATACTTGGGCAAAGGAACGCGATTCTTGCTTTCTCCGTATTCAGTCAAGGAAGTGCATGTGAGAGGGAAAGGAAGGGAGAGGCTGTGATTGATCATTGCACTGTAATGGGTGCCCTGCTTCTCCCGAAACAGGTCAGCCTCTGTGCAAGATACCAAAGACCCCTCCTTATTAATGTCCTGTTACTACTAATGGCTCAGGGTAGGGCAGGTTGGGCTCGTGAGGAATGCATTACAGAGCGATGCCACACCGAATGCAAGTGGATGACTTCACTTATGCATTTGCAAAACAGCAGGTTCTCCGGAGATAAGGAGTTGCCTGGTACATGCTTAGCTCAAAAGATAAACAAAGTCCAGAACAGCTCCGGGAAAAGACCCTGTGATCCAGTCGCTCCCTATGTAATGAAATAATCAGGCAAGACAGTGGCATATAGATTTGGGTTCAAATAGACCACAACTTAGAGGACACGGGTGGCGCTGTGGGTTAAACCACAGAGCCTAGGACTTGCTGATCAGAAGGTCGGCAGTTCAAATCCCCACGGCGGGGTGAGCTCCCGTTGTTTGGTCCCAGTTCCTGTCAACCTAGCAGTTCGAAAACACATCAAAGTGCAAGTAGATAAATAGGTACCCCTCTGGCAGGAAGGTAAACGGCATTTCCGTGCGTTGCTCTGGTTCGCCAGAAGCAGCTTAGTCATGCTGGCCACATGACCCGGAAGCTGTACGCCGGCTCCCTCGGCCAATAAAGCAAAATGAGTGCTGCAACCCCAGAGTCGGCCACGACTGGACCTAATGGTCAGGGGTCCCTTTACCTTTACCTTAGACCACAACTTTATTGTTTACGGTTGTGAAAGATTTGGCATAGGCATTGAGTGAAGCCATTTAATTAACTTTGTTTTTTGTTTTTTTAAATAGTTTTTATTCGGAATTTGAACATAACAATTTATCAAAAACATATCATCCTCATCCCCCCCCCCGTTTTTCCCTCCCCCCTCCCACCCCCGGACTTTCCTTAGCATCTCTCTCTAATTTTTCAGCACATGTTATTCTCTGCATATTATAAAATTGTAAAAGATCCTTAAGTTATCTGTCTGTATGTTACCAGTAATTAATTTGTGCATGTTTATTCAAAACCTGCCAAGGAGTCCAGTTCATTTTGTTGTTTCTTTAAATATTTTGTAAAAGGTTCCCATTCTTCTTTAAAGTCACAGTTGTCCTTATCATGCAGTTTGTGCGTCAATTTTGCCAATTCCGCATAGTCCATCAGTTTCTCTTGCCACAGTTCTTTTGTCGGGATTTCGTCATTCTTCCATCCTTGTGCTATTAAGACTCTTACCGCCGCTGTCGCATACATGAATATGTTCTTCAATTTCCTTGGCAGGTCTTTTCCTACAATCCCTAACAAAAATGCTTCAGGCTTTTTTACAAATGTTAGTTGGAACATTTTCTTCAATTCATTGTATATCATTGCCCAGAATTTTTTAATTTCACTACAATCCCACCACATTTATTCCCCCAGGGGTGGACCCAAGCAATGCTAATTGGCTGGTTGGGGCCACACCCTGGGGAATCCCCGGACCCAGGCCTGGCTGCCATTGGCCATTTGGGGGATCAGTTCCTTTATAGCCCCCCAATTGCCTAACTTGGTATCCCCCTGGGAAATGGTGAAATAAACCAGAGATATAGCATAGCGAATCACACGCACCCCCCCCCCAAATCAGAGCTATGACAAAGGCCCTAAACGGCCTCAGCCCAGTATACCTGAAGGAGCATCTCCACCCCCATCGTTCTGCCCGGACACTGAGGTCCAGCTCCGAGGGCCTTCTGGCGGTTCCCTCCCTGCGAGAAGTGAAGCTACAGGGAACCAGGCAGAGGGCCTTCTCGGTAGTGGCACCCACCCTGTGGAACGCCCTCTCATCAGATGCCAAGGAAATAAAGAACTATCTGACTTTTAGAAGACATCTGAAGGAAGCCCTGTTTAGGGAAGTTTTTAATGTTTGATGTTTTATTGTGTTTTTAATATTCTGTTGGGAGTCGCCCAGAGTGGCTGGGAAAATCCAGCCAGATGGGTGAGGTATTAATAATAATAATAATAATAATAATAATAATAATAATAATAATAGCTTTGCTCCATGTGGTACAACTGAAAATGAGATTCTTCAATCCCCAGCTGCTTAAAAAGGTTGCAGTGATGTGAGATACTTTGCAGTTAATGATATGAGATACCTCATTAACGAAAACCAAACTCAGTGCCAGCAATGATCCACTACCATTCCAGACCAACCACCACTGCTTTGAAAGATGCCAAACAGGAATGCCTGGGATTCTGTCAAAAATTCTGTGCCCAGCATTTGCCCATATTAATTCAACTCTGAAATTCTATCATTTTAATTTCTCTTTTAACAGCTTAGCTCACCGCACCACCAAGAAACCTCATGAGGTGGCAGACAATATTGAATGAATCCCCAAGTGGAACAGGAACACGGAGAGGAAAGCAAACAGACCAGACATTAAGAAATAAAAGGTAAAAGTGAATTTTAAACTCCTGCTACTCTTTAGCTTTAAATTTACTTTACTTGCTCACGTTTGTGTTCATGGGGTACAAACCATGGATCCAACTGGGAGCTACTCTGACCTCAGGAACTTGGCTGTTTCAGCACCTGAGAGAGTTCCCTGAGTTCTGTGTTCCAGACTGAAGTCCAGGTACTTCTACCCAAAATCCCATGAGCTAATATTTTTATTTTATTATTTTATTGAATTTATATACTGCCCTATACCCGGGGGTGGTGGTCCTCAGGGCGGTTCACAGAATAAAATCAAGATATAAAACCACAAAATAAAACAATAAAACAAAAACCCACTAGCTCCCCCCCCTCCCATAAAAGAAAAACATTTTAAAAGGACATAGGATGTAAATCAGATCGACGAAAGGCTTGGTTAAAAAGGAACCTTTTTTGTCTGGCGCCTAAAGGTGTCTAATGAAGGTGCCAGGCGAACTTCCCTGGGGAGAGCATTCCACAGACAGGGAGCCACTGCAGAGAAGGCCCCGTTCTCGTGTTGCCACCCTCTGGACTTCTTGAGGAAGGGGCACACAAAGGAGGACCTCAGAAGATGATCTCAGGGTCCGGGTAGGCTCATATGGAAAGAAGCCTTCCTTGAGGTGTTGCGGTCCTGAGCCATGTAAGGCTTGATAGGTCAAAACCAGCACTCTGAATTGGGCCCTGAAACTAATTGGTAGCCAGTGCAGTCAGACCATGATCGGTGTAATGTGCTCAAACCGTCTTGCTCCGGTGAGCAACCTGGCTGCTGAATATTGAACTCCGTCCTCCCAGTGGTGATCCTTATGTAGCTAAAACAGCAGCACCCCTGCAGAAAAGGAAGGCATCCAAAAGCATGCCAGAAAATCCCTAATGATGATAATAGGAATAAGAATAAGAATAAGAATATATTTATACCCTGCTCATCTGGCTGGGTTTCCCCAGCCACTCTGGGCAGCTTCCAACAAAATATTAAAATACAATAGTCTATTAAACATTAAAAGCTTCCCTAAACAGGGCTGCCTTCAGATGTCTTCTAAAAGTCAGATAGTTGTTTATTTCCTTGACATCTGAAGAGAGGGCGTTCCACAGGGCAGACGACACTACCAAGATGGCCTCTGCCTGATTCTGTAACTTGGCTTCTCACAGGGAGGGAACTGCCAGAAGGCCCTCGGCGCTGGACCTCAGTGTCCGGGCAGAATGCTGGGGGTGGAGACGCTCCTTCAGGTATACTGGGCCTAGGCCATTTAGGGCTAGCACCAACACTTTGAATTGTGCTCGGAAATGTACTGGGACCCAATGTAGGTCTTTCAAGACTGGTGTTATGTGGTCTTGGCGGCCGCTCCCAGTCACCAGTCTAGCTGCCGCATTCTGGATTAATTGCAGTTTCCGGGTCATCTTCAAAGGTAGCCCCACATAGAGTGCATTGCAGTAGTCCAAGCGGGAGACAACTAGAGAATGCACCACTCTGGCAAGGCAGTCTGCGGGCAGGTAGGGTCTCAGCCTGTGTACCAGATGGAGCTGATAAACAGCTGCCCTGGACACAGAATTGACCTGCGCCTCCATGGACAGCTGAGAGTCCAAAATGACTCCCAGGCTGCGTACCTGGTCCTCCAGGGGCACAGTTACCCCATTCAGGACCAGGGAGTCCTCCACACCTGCCTGCCTCCACACCTGCCCCCAAAGTTTGCAGGAGTACAAAAAAACCCTCCTAAACAGTAATGGACCCGCAAACATGCTCAGTGCTGAGTGTCTGTGGGGCGGGTTGGGGGAGGAATTTTGTGTACTGGTGTGGCTAGATGTCACATGAAAGAAGAGTCCTACAGATGGTAAAATTTTGCTGCAGCCTTGACTTAGAACAAGGCTGCCCTACGGTGCATCATAGCGAATATGCAAGAACCATGGGAAATGGGAGGACACATCCAATTTGGGACTTAGGTGAGTTTCAAGAAAAGGAGATGGCTTTTTAACCAAAGCTGCCTTATTCCCCAGCAATTTGTTTGACAGGAAGACTGGATCAAAAAGAAGTCTGTTGCTTGTACAGAGCCACACGATGGGGGCACAGAACGAGGCTTTGAAGTTTGCATGCAAATAGGCGATGCTTTGATCCACGGGAGGCGAATATACGACGGCTCGGTTTTTCTCTCACGGTTCCCCTTGGGTTCAACTACGTTGCCAGTTATTGTTCAGATCATCTTTCAAAGGGCACATTGTACCTGTACGATATTTTTCTGACAGAGGTCAAATGGATTTAGAGTCGACCTCTTCCCGTAGGGACGGGGCAGGTTCTGAAGGAGGAGTCTCTCGTTTCTGCAATCAAATAGTTACTCCTGAAGGTACCTTTTCAAACACGCGTTAAGAATGCACTGCCAGCTTCTCTGGGCTACACGGCTGCCCCAGAGCTACCTAGGAAGCCATGCCTGGACTCCCCATGGCTACATCGCTAGGAGGGGAACTTGCCAGTGGGGCAGCTGCAGGGGGAGGTGGGGCTGTGTAGGGCTTGCAGATAAAATAGAAAAAGCTAGAAACTTGGGGGGCGGGTTGGACAAATGATTAAGAAACAAGTAAACGTTAAAGAATTAAAATATAAACACACACGGATGCACAACATGCAGATAATTACAACAAAGGCAGCATGGCCCTTTCATTAAAAGCAGTTAGTTCCCAAAGGCTGTTTTCACCTGATGGTGGGTGAAATATACTCAGAGTCGCAAAGTGATTTCATGCTCTTTATTCAGCTCATAGTGGTGAGGAGGAATGAATGAAAGTCCCCTCACAGTATCTGCTTTATATACATTATTTACACAATGGGCTGCACATGATTGGCTAATTCCGGAATTCTACTGTAAGCCAATCAGGTTGTGGATTCACTTCTATCTGGAGCAGGATTGGGTGGTTCCTGCCAACCAATCATACTGCTGCATTGTTCTAGGACCAATCAGACTGCTGCATTCTGAATCCTATTGTTCTAGGACCAATCAGACTGCTGCATTCTGAATCCTATTGTTCTAGGACCAATCAGACTGCTGCAGTTTGGATCCTAAGCAACTAAGTACATAACAGTGGGGGGGGGAGGGGCAGCAAGGAGGGAGCCAGTCTGGCTTCCCCAGGGAGTAATGCTGGATTACCAAATGGGCCGGGTAGGCAACGGCCCCGCAACAATGGATCAAAATAATGTCAATTTGACTTTGAAAGGAAATGACGAAAGCATATTAGGAGATTATTTTGAGGCCTGCCCCCCCCCCCCGAAATTTCAACTGCCCAGCGGCCTCCACAGAATTTTCAGGACCAGTTTAAAATGCAGTGGTACCTCGGGTTAAGTACTTAATTCATTCCGGAGGTCCGTTCTTAACCTGAAATTGTTCTGAGCCAGTGTGGTGTAGTGGTTAAGAGCGGTGGACTCGTAATCTGGTGAACTGGGTTCGCTTCCCCGCTCCTCCACATGCAGCTGCTGGGTGACCTTGGGCTACTCACACTTCTCTGAAGTCTCTCAGCCTCACTCACCTCACAGAGTGTTTGTTGTGGGGGAGGAAGGGAAAGGAGAACGTTAGCTGCTTTGAGACTCCTTCGGGTAGTGATAAAGCGGGATATCAAATCCAAACTCTTCTTCTTCTTCTTAACCTAAAGCACCACTTTAGCTAATGGGGCCTCCTGTTGCCGCCGCGCCGCCGGAGCACGATTTCTGTTCTCACCCTGAAGCAAAGTTCTTAACCTGAAGCACTATTTCTGGGTTAGCGGAGTCTGTAACCTGAAGCGTCTGTAACCTGAAGGGTATGTAACCCGAGGTACCACTGCAAAAATAAAAAAATAGCAGAGTAAGATGCAGAAATGTGGAAAACTGAACTGAAGATTTGAGAATGAGAAACAGAAACTGTCAGATTCGGATGTTCCTCGTTGTGATTGGCCCACGACTTTGCCGCTGGGCACTTTCCCACATGCCAGCCAGCCAGGACAAATTCCTCTTGGTTCTGTTTTGGCTGAGTTGGAGACATATTCCTTTGCCTGTAGTCTGATCCAATCTCTCTCTCTCTCTCCCAACCCCCAACTCCCTTCTCCTTTCTCCCTTTCCGTTTCTTCCCTTTTACAGGCTGTGCATTTTCTTCCCGGCTCGCAGGGGGAGGGGAGGGCTTCACGAAAGGACTCGACAGTAGCTGCTGAGGGCCAACATCCCAGTGCAAGCTCAGCGAATGGGGCCGTGATGGATGGACGTTCAGGGCGAGAGGTAATAAAGCGGGCCCCAGTCATGTAATCTTCCATTAAAATGAAATGCATACCAGGAACGCGGCATTTCTGCAGCTTGTACCATCTCCCAGAGAAGATCATGAATAAAAGAGGCAACTGCACCGCTGACAGATGCCGGCATGCATAAAGGACAGTTCCTACAGAAAGGCAAGGTCCCAGCTAACAGATGGACCCAAGATGTGAGATGCAGGAAGATTTAGCTAGCTAAATAATTCAAGGCAATGTCGTCTGTTGAGCCGGTGTTTGTGAGGAGAGCCAGCAGATGGAAAGGCTGGACAGGCCTTTCCCACAAACCCATTAAGAATGTTGCTTGTCTGAGTGACAGCATGTTGCACGAGGCACCAGCAGGGAGGGGGTGAACCTGCCTCCAGCGCTCCTTCCACAAGGTCAAGGCAATGGCTCACTTCGAAAGGCTGCAACCTTCAGCAAGCGATGGATCCCTTTTTCCTCCTGCAGGAGGCTCAGGAACCGACGCAAGGCTAGGTCCCACCAAACCCACGACCCTCTTCGTGCTTAAAAAATAGCACTTGCGACTTATTCCGAGTAGCTGAGCTGTTGGGCAATTAGAGAGAAAAACCCAAGGCCCGATGCAAAGGAACCAAAACATAGAAACCCTGCACATATCAAATGCCGCTTGCCAGATGGAAATAATAAATTCACATTACGGGAGAGTAGCCATTTCCAAAGCTTAATATAAAGCAGAGCTCACTTGTGGTAACAGCCTCGGGATGTGCATGAATTGTAATATCAAGGCCCAGGCTTGAAACATGAAGGGAGAGCGCCTTGAGCAACTGCAGAATACCTTTCCCTCAGCACGGAGTACCACAAGTGTCCCATGTAGCTGGATTTACAGGATGGTGGCAGATTTCCGGTAGCTTTTCACAGGTCGTGAGCAAGCAGCAACAGGGTGCCATGCTCGTAGGCTGTGCTAACACAGAGCAAAGCATTCCTGGGCTTGCAGTTCCCTTAGGAAGCAGCCCTGCACATGGTGGAGTTTCTGTAAACACAGTACAGTGGTACCTCTGGTTACGAACTTAATTCATTCCGGAGGTCCGTTCTTAAGCTCAAACCGTTCTTATCCTGAGGTGCGATTTCGCTAATGGTGCCTCCCACTGAGCGCATGCCTCTGGCGCGCAACTTCCACTCACATCCTGGGGCAAAGTTCGCAACCAGGAGCAACTACTTCCGGGTTAGTGGAGCTTTTAACCCGAAGCGTGCGTAACAAGAAGCGTTTGTAACCAGAGGTACCACTGTACGATGGCCGATGAGGACGGTGACAATTTATTACTTGCCCTTCAACCCAAGGCCCCGTGGCAGGTTGCAACAACTAAAACGGAACATTAACAACAATTTAAAATAACTTTAAACCACCTTCTCTGGAAGCTGTACAATGAAGTTTGTATGTCAGTTGTACGGTTTTAAATTTTGGAGTGTGTTTAAAAGAGCACAATCCATTGAGCATGCCTCACTGAAAAATATTACCCCCTCCCCATATTCATAGACATAAACTTTGTTTTTTCTTGTGCATTCCAAATGCTACTGTTGCGGAATATGGTCCCAGGGCCATCGTCTTCGTCATCTTCCTCTTCTTCTTCTTCTTCTTTAACGATCACTCATAGTCAAGTAAGATTGTCTTCCATGAACACGGTCTTAACAGTGAGTCTGTAAGTGACTGTGGAGGCCAACTCTGGATCCATGTGTCCTTCCATAGTGGGGACATAAGTTGCCAGGTGGGAGTTGATCACGGTGACGGTTTGCCAAGCGTGCCTTCCTCTTAGCACGTTTCTCCCTTTCGTCCTGAGTTTGAGCATATTCAAAGTCCAAGACGCCTGTTGTCAGGGGTTCAGGAGCAGAGGCAAGGGCAAGGGAGGAAACAGAGAGCGAGGGGGAGGAGGCAGAAGAAAAGATGAGTGATGACGACGACCCGAGATCTCCGAGTCTTTCCAGTGAATCAGAAGATTCACAGAAAGGAGCACCAGTGGCCAGGGCAAGGGGGGAGCCTAGGGGGACACCCCAGGAAGAAAGGGCCAGAGGGGACTCAGAGGGGAGCAGTTGGAAATCGGGACCAGCGTCACCGCCAGAGAGCAGGGGAGAGGAAGGGCGCCAGGTATCAAGCGCTGGCAGCTCACAACAGGAGGGAGGGCACGAGTCAGGAGTGGCCACACCTCCATCGGGGAGCGAAGAAACGGTCAGACGGAAAGTGGAAGGTTGGGCGCGCGCGCCAAGTTCAAATGCACAGGAAGGTGGCGCAGTAAGCAGCCCGGAAAGGGAGCCAGGTCCTAAAGCCCGGCGCAAGGAGACAGGAGGGTCCGGGGGGTCGGCATCAGAAGAATCCCGGAAGGAAGAGACCCCGGGGGGCAGAGGGACCCAGAGAAGAACAGTCAGGCGGAAAAGGTGGAGTAAGGCTAGGATATTAAGTTGGTGTACAAGGGGCGGAGACTCAGACGGAGCTTCGCCGGTCTAACCCATAAGACGTAGAGTTGCACGCAGCAGCTTGAGAATGGAAACTGTAACTCAATAAAGACTTTTACTAAATGATCGCTGGCTAGCGTGATCCTCTGTGAGCTAGGATCTGGAAGCAGCTCTGACAGTAAGCTCCGTCCCCAATTGTGGGCATCTACGGCCTCGCGGAGAGGAGAGAAAGCGGGTGCCTACTAGCGAGCTCACGAACGGCAGACAACATGACGGCCGAACAGCAGATAGCGGAACTCAGAGAAGCAGTGACACGACTGAATGCCGAGGCTCTTGCATCCAGGAAGAGAGAGGAGGACGCAGCTGCCGCCTACAGGGATCTCCAGGTCAGGTTGGAAATGCTTACGAAGCAAGGGCAACTGACACCCAAACTGGAGGGGATTGGGTTGGGGAGACGAACAGGCGGTCTGGTCTCTCACTTCGATGGGAATTTGCAACAGTACCCCAACTTTAGAGCAGATGTAATGTGTGCACTGCAACTGCTGAACAAAGACTTTAGAGATGAGCAAGAGAAGGTGGGATTCATCATGTCCCATTTGCATGGAGATGCTAAAGCATGGCTGCGCAATTTGTGGAGAGATAAGGATCCAGCGCTCCAAAATGCGGATGCCTTTATTAAAGCGATGGATGGGTGCTTTTTATCAAGCATAGACGTGGATCTTGCTTGGAAGGAGGTACATGGACTGAAGCAAGGGAGGGCCAGCGTAAGGCAGTACCATGCCCGCTTTTTCGCTTTGGTCAGTGCCCTGGAATGGGACAGAGATTCGGCTCCAGTAAGAGACCTGTTTTGGGAAGGATTGAACAGTGCGGTTAAAGATGAAATTGCGAGGGGGGAGAGACCCCGGACCACGCAGGAGATCGTTCAGAGGGTGCTGGCGGTGGGAGTGCGGCTGGAAGAACGTCCGTGGAGCAGTGACGAAGGGCGTGGAGGGCGCAAACCAGCCAGGGGCTACTCCTTCCTTCCCAGAGAAGCAGCGCGTGCGCAATCCACGCCTCCGCCAGGAGGAGGAGCGGAACCTATGGAGGTTGGAGGTGCAAGGGCTCAGTCAGCAGCCAGAGCCCTAGCACCGGGAGCAGTGAAAGCGAAACCTCCTAGAGGGAACAGGAAGTGTTACATCTGCGATGATCCACAGCATATGGCGAAAGAGTGTCCCCAGCGGCTCCACAAGCACACTGCAGCCTCAGCAATGGTAACTGCAGCAACGCAGCAAGGAGAACCACAGCAGGGAAACGACGGAGTCTGGCTGGAGAAAGAGGCACTGGGGCCCAGCCAGACGTGTCAGTGAAGCAGTCCCCAGAGATTTTACAGCCCATGGACCCCCTCCCACCCAAACCAGTAGTGAGGCTCACCGCATCGCTCCAGCTGCCCAATGGAATCACCATGGACGTGCCAATCACCATTGACTCAGGAAGCAATGCGGACTTTATAGGGCAAGACTTTGTCGACCGGCACGCTATACAGTTGCTGCCTGCCACGCTGCCCCTGCAGGTTGTCACGGTGGATGGCAGGGAGCTGCTAGGGGGGCAAGTGGTGAAGCAGACGCCACCAATGGTGATGCGACTTGGGAATCACAGGGAAGTCATCAGCTTCAACGTCACTCAACTATCAGACACGCCCATTGTATTGGGCATGAGTTGGCTGGACAAGCACAGCCCGACGCTGGCTTGGTACCAGAGGCAGCTGACCTTCGGCTCTTCCTTTTGTGCTGAACACTGCATCCTGCCCCGGCAGGAAGGAGAGGAAGAGGAGTCACAGCTGCAGCTAGGCACGCTGCAAGCGGTTCCCCACAAGTACGCAGAATTTTTGGAGGTTTTCTGCGAGAAGGAGGCAGACAGGCTACCCCCCCACAGACCATATGACTGCAAAATTGACCTGCTGCCAGGGGCGGCGCTGCCCAAAGGGAAGCTGTATTCCATGTCTGAGGACGAACTGCAGGAACTCAAAGAGTTCATAGATCATAATTTGGAGCGCGGTTTCATCCGAGAGTCCAAGGCAGCGGGGGGCAGTCCTGTATTCTTTGTTAAGAAGAAGGACACGCCCCAAAAAAGGCTTGTAGTGGACTATCGCACCTTGAACAGTGTGACCAAGCCATCGGACTTCCCCATGCCCCGAATCGACGACCTCCTCGCAAAGGTACGCAAGGGCAGCGTGTTCACCAAGTTGGACCTGCGAGGGGCGTACAACCTCATTTGCATGCGGGAAGGAGATGAGTGGAAGACAGCCATGTTCACGCCCCTGGGCACCTACGAATATAGAGTTATGCCTTTTGGACTGCAAAATGGCTCCCACTGTTTTCAAGCTTTCATGCATCACGTGTTAGCGGGGCTCCTCTACAAGACGTGCGTCTGCTTCTTGGATGACATCCTGATCTTTTCGGAATCGCAGCAGGAGCATGACAGACACGTCAAGGAAGTGCTGAGCAGGCTACAGCAGCATAGGCTTTACGCCAAGCTGGAGAAGTGCCAATTCGACGTGACGGAGGTGGATTTCCTGGGCTACAAGTTGTCTGACAAGGGGCTCGCCATGGACAGCGCCAAGGTTCGAGCAGTGTTGGATTGGAAAAGCCCACGCAACCGGAAGGAGGTCCAACGGTTTGTCGGCTTTGCGAACTTCTATCGCAAGTTTATCAAGGGCTTTGCTATGCAGACAGCGGCCATCACGGACACGCTCAGCTCCAAGAAAAAGAAGTTCATCTGGACAGAGCAGGCGGAGCAGTCCTTTCAGGCACTCAAGCGTCTCTTCGCGTCGGAAGAGCAGCTGCTTCATGTCAACCCCAGCAGGCCGATGAGGGTGGAGACAGACGCTTCGGACAGAGCCGTGGGAGCAGTCCTGCTGCAGAAAGACCCGCAGGGGGCTTGGAGGCCGGGAGCGTTTTACTCCAGGAAGCTCAGCAAGTCTGAACAGAACTACACCATCTGGGACAGGGAGTTGCTGGCCATTCATGCAGCATTCAAAGCGTGGAGGCACTTCCTGATCGGCGCCAAGCACACGGTGCAGGTCTGCACGGACCACAAGAATCTGGAGCACTGGCGCACGGCACAGTTCCTGAACCAGAGGCAGATACGTTGGGCTGAATTCTTTGCGAACTTCGACTTCCGAATAGAGTATGTCCCGGGGGACACCAACATCATGGCGGATGCCCTATCCCGTAAGCCACAGTATCTGGAGGAGGCGACGCCAGCGGCCGCCATGCACATCTTCGCACCGACAGTGTGGGCGTGCGCTGCGGCAACAGTTGACCTGGATGCGGTGCGACGAGCGTTGCAGGATGACTCCTTCGCGCAAGCAAAGATGGCAGAGGTGCACAGGGGCACGGCAGCGACCGACGAGTTCCAGCTGCGAGATGGATTGCTCATCCGTAAAGGGGCCATCTACGTGCCGGGAGACGAACTTCGCGCCAAGGTACTGCAGCAGCTGCACGACGCGCCCACTGCCGGGCACTTTGGCAAGGAGAAGACGGTGGAATTAGTCGCCAGAGACTTCTGGTGGCCCGGAATGAGAGGGGAAGTCGCGGACTACGTGGCGAGGTGTGACACCTGCCAGAGGGCCAAACCAGTGCACAGACCGCCGGCCTTACTGCTGGAACCGCTGCAAACTCCGTTCGAACCATGGGAGAGAGTGGCCCTGGACTTTGTCACGGATCTGCCCAGCTCGAGGGGCAAGACGGCTGTGCTAGTGGTGGTGGACTTGTTCTCCAAGATGGCACATTTCATTCCGTGTGCGAAGGTGGCCACGGCGGAACAAACCGCCAAACTGTTCATAGATCACGTGTTCAAGGTTCACGGTCTGCCGCGGTCTATTCTGTCCGACCGAGGGCGACAGTTCATCTCGAACTTCTGGCAGAAGCTGATGGGCTTCCTGAACGTCAAGATCAACCTGGCGTCGGCTAGACACCCGCAGACCAACGGGCAAGCGGAGCAGGTCAATGCCATCATGCAGCAGTACCTGAGATGTTATGCGAATCAACAGCCTGCGACGTGGGTGGATTACCTGCCTCTCGCCGAGTTTGCCTACAACAACACGAAGCACGTGTCCACGGGGGTCACGCCGTTCTTCGCCAACAACGGGAGGCACCCCAGAACCTTCCCGGGACTGGAAAGAATGGGGGAGGGGGAGCCGCAGACAGCAGATGTGTTCGCGTCGGAGTTGCAGGAAGTCCACGATCAGCTGCGGCGGCACCTGGAGCTGGCTAAACACACATACAAGGTACAAGCGGACAAACACAGAAGGGTTGGCGAAGAGATCCATGTGAGAGACTGGGTCTGGTTAGCAGCCCACGCAGTGCCGGCCAGGTCGTTGGCGAAGAAGAAACTAGGGCATAAACAACTGGGGCCCTACCAAGTCGAAGAGCAGGTCAACCCGGTGGCTTTCAGGCTGGAGCTTCCGGAGGGCTCCAGGATGCATCCGGTGTTCCACAGATCGGTGCTCACTCTTTAAAAGGCACCTCACAGGTTTCAGGAACCAGGAACGGCACCGAGTCCGCTCCGAGAGAGAACCGAGCAAGGGGGAGTGGCACAGGAGGAGCACATCAACGAAGTCACAGAGATTTTGGACTCCAGATGGGGGGAAGAGGGGGTAGAATACCTTCTCGCCAAGGAGGGCACCCCGGCCAGTGCCAACAGCTGGGTGCCGGGCTACGCTTTAGACGAACCTCTGCTCAAAGAAGAGTTTCATGCCCTCTTCCCACATAGGCCCATGCCAGCAGACTTTTTCGACGACTGGCTTTTCACGCCCACGCTTTCAGCCAGCACGTTCCGGGGGTTCGACTCGGACGAGGAACCGACACGAGACGCTCGTTCCCCGGAGGGGTCACCCTCGGGATCTGCCTCAGAACCCTCGTATTGGTGGGACGATAGACCAGAGGAGCAGTGGCGCAGAAAGTGGCTGGAGGGTCCAGGACGAGCAACGTCTCCAGAAGGAAGCGAGGGAGAGACGGACATGGACGTATTCGGGGACGACCCGGGTTTCGAGCACGGCGGCACAGAGATGGAAGCGGAAGTGACCGTCGTCGACGAGAGCAGGGAGGAAGAACCGGAAGACTTCAGATGGAGGCCCGCCACGGGAAGCGAACTGTATCCGACATTCGTCCCCCTGACACGGCAGCACCCAGCTCCCGCACCGGAAGGAGGGGAGGGGGGAAGAGGGGGCTTCAAGGGGGGGATGGATGTCAGGGGTTCAGGAGCAGAGGCAAGGGCAAGGGAGGAAACAGAGAGCGAGGGGGAGGAGGCAGAAGAAAAGATGAGTGATGACGACGACCCGAGATCTCCGAGTCTTTCCAGTGAATCAGAAGATTCACAGAAAGGAGCACCAGTGGCCAGGGCAAGGGGGGAGCCTAGGGGGACACCCCAGGAAGAAAGGGCCAGAGGGGACTCAGAGGGGAGCAGTTGGAAATCGGGACCAGCGTCACCGCCAGAGAGCAGGGGAGAGGAAGGACGCCAGGTATCAAGCGCTGGCAGCTCACAACAGGAGGGAGGGCACGAGTCAGGAGTGGCCACACCTCCATCGGGGAGCGAAGAAACGGTCAGACGGAAAGTGGAAGGTTGGGCGCGCGCGCCAAGTTCAAATGCACAGGAAGGTGGCGCAGTAAGCAGCCCGGAAAGGGAGCCAGGTCCTAAAGCCCGGCGCAAGGAGACAGGAGGGTCCGGGGGGTCGGCGTCAGAAGAATCCCGGAAGGAAGAGACCCCGGGGGGCAGAGGGACCCAGAGAAGAACAGTCAGGCGGAAAAGGTGGAGTAAGGCTAGGATATTAAGTTGGTGTACAAGGGGCGGAGACTCAGACGGAGCTTCGCCGGTCTAACCCATAAGACGTAGAGTTGCACGCAGCAGCTTGAGAATGGAAACTGTAACTCAATAAAGACTTTTACTAAATGATCGCTGGCTAGCGTGATCCTCTGTGAGCTAGGATCTGGAAGCAGCTCTGACACCTGTGGTAAAGGCTGTTCTCCAATTGGAGCTCTCGCAGGCTGGAGTTTCCCAGTTGTCAGTGTTTATGCTACATTTTTTAAAGATTTGCCTTGAGAAAGTCTTTAAACCTCTCTTGTTGACCACCAGCATTACGCTTTCCATTTTTAAGTTCAGAATAGAGTAGATGCTTTGGAAGACGATCATCAGGCATCCGCACAACATGACCAGTCCAACAAAGTTGATGTCGAAGAATCATTGTCCCGGTGTGCCCTTTTCCTGACACAGCAGGTTCCCCTGACTCCTGCCAAGCGAAGTCTGTTGGCAGAAATGTTCAGTTTTTAAAGTTTAGCCAAGAATGCTCAGTATATGAAGTTCAACATACAAAGGACACCCTGCAGGATGTGGCGTCTGCAGACAATTTGGTTTCCTCTGCCTCTCGGGGTCAGGAGCAAACAATGATTCTATTAACAGTTCGTAAAGAAAAGCTGGAGGAACTTCCTTTCTGGGTCTACCTTGTCTCCCGCAGCTGCCGCAACACACCCGTGAACTTGGTGAGCGACAGCCATTCACTTATTTTATCTGTTGAATCTTGCCTACTTGGGAAAGGCTCTGGGTGGCAGACCTTAAAAGTGAAAGTGAAGTTTACATGCAAAAAATTGAAAGATTGCCTACAAATTAAAGGATTTGTGGAAATAAAGAATAAAAGGGCGCGAGAGCAAAATGAAAGTTTTCTTTGGATTTAGTTGGTTATTTTGGTGCTGCAGATTGATAGTGGTTCAGTTGGATGAAACTGCACAAATCAAAGAATAGGAACATAAAAGCTGCTGCTCTGGAAAAGATGGAGGCAGCCAGTTCTAGGTGTCCAAAGTAACAGCCATTGATAGGTTTGATCTTGGTTCTTTCCCCCGCCAGAAAATAAGGGTAGATGCGGCCAATTCCCTTAGGGCAGGACCAGCTAAATCACTTACAAGAAATGTTAAAATTATCATTAAAAACAGCTAATAATAATAATAATACTATTTATTATTATTTAAACCCCGCTCATCTGGCTGGCTTTCCCCAGCCACTCTGGGCAGCTTACACCACATAAAAAATTGTAAAACACTAGACATTGAAAATTTCCCGATACAGGGTTGCCTTCAGATGTCTTCTAAAAGTCATATAGTTGTTTATTTCCTTGTCATCTGATGAGAGGGTGTTCCACAGGGCAGGTGCCACTACCGAGAAGGCGCTCTGCCTGGTTCCTTGTAAAAAAAGTACCGTATTTTTCACTCTATAAGACGCACCAGACTGTTGAATGGTTTCTTTAAATGTAAAGGTTCATCATTGTTCCACTCCATGTGTATGTCTTTAAGGGGCCGGAGCAAGGGCCAGAGCAAGATAACGAGACCCAGCTTTACAGCTGTGTAACATAGCAGGTGCTGCTGAGTTGTATTTGATTAAGGCGTGTCAGCATTTGGGTAGAGTATATAAGGAGCAGCACCTAGCTCTCCCATTACCCTGGGGGATGGGTTGGTGGTTGGGTCTGGTTTGTTAATATATTTAGTGTTAATGGAGTTTTTGTTTTTCTTATTAAAACCTTCTTTAAGTTATTTTTGAGTCCCTTCTTTTTAATGCATGATCTCCCCAGCAAGCTCTCTGCAGCGTTACCATACTGCAAAAAGCCAACATCTTTGGTTATGGGCCCAGCTGCTGAGTGGATGACTGCATATTTTTGGACTCTGAGAAAGGTTTGAAAACTCCTTCTCCTGTTAGCGTAGTTTTTGTGGGACTGGAAGAGTTCCAGAATGGTTGACCGGGTTCCTGAAGCTGAGAAGGCTCTGGTCTTCCCACAGCTAACAGATGAGAACTATAGTTTATGGTCTTTTCGGGTGGAGGCGCTTTTGACCTCTAGAGAAGTATGGACCTATGTAACTGATGACCCTCCTGACCCTGTGACTAATGCTTGGTCGAAAGGAGATGCAAAAGCCAGGGCGATAATTAATTTGGCAGTCAGCGACCAGCAAGTAGTCTATATAAGAAATAAGAAAACTGCCAAAGAAATGTGGGACAGTCTTGCAGCAGTGCATGTTAGAAAAGAGTCAGCGTCTGCATTGACGTTTTTCAAGCAGTTGTACCAGACGAAGTTGCAGCCTGGTGGTGATTTGGCAGCACACTTGAGACGTCTGGAGGCAATACGCGGCGAATTAATTCAAAGGGACATGGAGATACCTGATATTCAGTATGTTTTTATCATCCTTTGTTCCCTTAATGAGGACTTTGATGGTATAGCTAGCCAGATATCTGCTGTTCCACCAGCACAATTAACTGTGGAAGGGGTAACGGCAAGATTAATGGGCGAGTTGGATAGAAGGGAGGCTTGTGCCATAAGCACTCCTGTTTCCAGAAAGAATGAGGAACGCCATATGCAAACCTGTGGTGATACAACTGCATTTAAAGCTGCAAAGTGTTGTTGGTTCTGCAATAAGCAAGGACATTTTGCAAGGGACTGCAGATCCAAAAGAAAGCAAAGTACTCCCAAGCCTGTTTCTGTTCGTCAATCACGGTCGTCAGCCCAGCAGCCGGCATCGTATAGTAGAGACAGAAACGAGCCGCGAGCTTTTCACGCTCGGACTAAAGATCGTAAAAGAATTAAAGGTGCCAAGTGGAAGTCTTTTGTTGTCGACTCAGGAGCATCTCAGCATATCTGCAATGATCGAAGCTTGTTTATTTCTTTCGAAGAGGAAATTGGTAATGTACATTTAGCCAATTCACAAGTCTTGCAGTCGCTTGGCAGGGGTACCGTTAAACTTGACTCTTTAAACATTACAATAGCGAACTGCATTTACTGCCCGTCAGTGGACAATTTATTGTCAGTAAGGTGCTTTGCCCGTCAAGGCATAACTGTGCGTTTCTTAAAGTCTATGTGTGAGTTTTTCGAGGGGAACAAACGTCTATTGTATGCCCGGGAATCTGGTGGTTTATATAGACTGTATTTTCGCACCTACTCCCAATCGCCTATAAATTGCAGAGCAGCACAGTTAAGCCAGGGGTTGAGGAATGTAAGGCCACATTCTGGGTGTGTCCACATGGCGCACAGAATTCTGGGACACCTGAATTTTGCTGATGTAATTAAGACAAAGAATATTGTCAATGGCCTCAACTTAAAACCATGCAAATTCTTTATGCAGTGTCTATCCTGTTGCAAGAATAAGATTAAGGTTGCACGCAAGGGCAGGTGCTCAGATAGAAAAGTAACTGAGGCATTTGAGCGTGTACATTGTGATTTAGTTGGGCCACTCCCACCATCATTAGGAGGTTCAAAGTACTGGCTTACCCTGATAGACCAGTATAGTAGATATTGTTGGACTTATGCAATAGCTGAGAAGTCCCAAGCATTTGAGAAGTACAAGGTTTTTTGCAACTGGGTAAAAACGCACTTTAACAAACCTATTAAGAACCTGTTTTCTGACCGGGGCGGGGAATTTGTCTCTGAGGATTTTGAGAAATTCCTGGAAGCGCAGGGGACTACTCATGAGTTATCTTGCCCCCGAAGTCCCTGGCAAAATGGGCTTGTTGAAGTTGTGCAGCGTGACTTGCAGGCAGGTGTTAAAACTTATCTGCACGATGCTAATCTGCCCAAAGCGTTTTGGGCTGAAGCACTTAATGCGTTTTGTTATGTGAGAAATCGCAGTTATCATTCTGGTTTAGATGTCACCCCCTATGAGAAGTTGTTTAAAAAACGCCCTAATCTGAAATACCTACGTATTTGGGGTTCAGATGTAATTATGCATTATCCCGCTAAGCAGAAATTGGGTGAACGTAGTGTTCAGGGAAAATTAATGGGCTACCAGCAGGGGGCGTACAGAATTTACATACCAGCAACTGGCAAATTTCATATTACCAGAAGCATGATACAAACTGTAAATTGGAATGGAGTTGCTGTTTTTCAAGATACTGATGGTATAAATGATACTGAGGAAGAAGAGGAAGAAGCAGCAGCAGCAGGAGAAAATGGTGCTTATGAATTAATGGGGAAAGACAAAAAGCCTGTTGAATCTGATAATTTGTTTGACTTAAAGTCACAGGCACCTGAGGGGAGGTTAGATTCTCTTGAGTTTTCTGACCGTGAGCTTAGCCTACAGGCACCTTTTCAGTCTGACAATGATGATTTACAACCTGAAACTAGTAGTTCACTCAGTCCCATTAAGTCTGAGGAGTCTGACTCTCCTTCCAGACTGAGACATTCAGATAGAAAGAGGCAGAAGCCACAACGTTTCGCAGATGAACATTTTAATACTGTGTATGCCAATAAGGTGGTTTTTGAGCCAAAAAGCTACAATGATGTTCAGAATTTACCTAAGCACCAAGCTGTAAATTGGTATAAAGCTATGAACTCTGAGATAGCTTCTTTAAAAGAGCATAACACTTGGTCTCTTGTACCACAAACCCCAGATATGAGACTTATTGATTCAAAATGGGTTTATAGAGTCAAAATGAATGACAAAAATGAAGTTGTAAGGTACAAGGCAAGACTAGTTGCTAGGGGCTTTCAACAGATTCCAGGCGAAGATTATGATTCGTGCTATTCACCAAGTGTAAAATATGAAACAGTTAAGCTTTTGTTAAAAGATGCATCACAATGTGGAAAAGCCCACTATGCAATGTTTCTCTGCTCTTAAGAGAGTGGTAATGTACCTTAAACATACCAAACATTATAGGTTGCAGTTTACGACATGTATTGACAAAGGTTTTGAAATTTTCTGCGATGCATCTCATGCAGTAGAACAAAATAATTGCAGGGGTGTGTCTGGTATGGTGTTTTGTTATAACGGTTGTCCATTTGAATGGAAGTCCCAGACACAAACCATTATTTGTCTCTCCACAACAGAGAGTGAATTATGTGCATGCGTTCAGGCCACTCGTGATGTAGAATGGTATCTGCAAGTATTTGCAGACCTACAGATGCAAGTAACACTACCAGTAAAAGTTTACCTTGATTCCCAGAGCAGACTTGCTATCTTGTGTTCAGAGACCAATACACAGCGCACCAGAGTCTTAAGATTACGTTTAGAATTTGTAAAGAGACTAATTGCTGATGAAATGGTTGTATTTAAATATGTTCTAGGTGATAGTCAAATTGCAGACATTTTTACTAAAGCACTTCCAAAGGTTACACATGAAAAACATGTACAAAGTATGCTTTATGTTTTTGTTCCACAATGATGAACCGCAGGGGAAATGTTGAATGGTTTCTTTAAATGTAAAGGTTCATCATTGTTCCACTCCATGTGTATGTCTTTAAGGGGCCGGAGCAAGGGCCAGAGCAAGATAACGAGACCCAGCTTTACAGCTGTGTAACATAGCAGGTGCTGCTGAGTTGTATTTGATTAAGGCGTGTCAGCATTTGGGTAGAGTATATAAGGAGCAGCACCTAGCTCTCCCATTACCCTGGGGGATGGGTTGGTGGTTGGGTCTGGTTTGTTAATATATTTAGTGTTAATGGAGTTTTTGTTTTTCTTATTAAAACCTTCTTTAAGTTATTTTTGAGTCCCTTCTTTTTAATGCATGATCTCCCCAGCAAGCTCTCTGCAGCGTTACCATACTGCAAAAAGCCAACACAGACCACAAGACACACCTAGTTTTTGGAGGAGGAAAACAAGAAAAAAAATATTCTGAATCTCAGAAGCCAGAACAGCAAGAGGGATCGCTGCGCAGTGAAAGCAGCAATCCCTCTTGCTGTTCTGGCTTCTGTGATAGCTGTGCAGCCTGCATTCGCTCCATAAGACACACACACACATTTCCCCTTACTTTTTAGGAGGGAAAAATTGAGTCTTATACAGCAAAAAATACGGTAATTTAAAATATAATTTTAAAGGCTGTTCCATGCTCAAAAGAAGTTGACACATCCAGAGTACTTCGGAGGATGTATGTTGGGTTAACTTAGAACCCAATTACAACATAGGACAGCTACATGGATGCTTTAAGGCATGGCAAAGTCCGTCTAACCCGTTGTAGCAGCCTTACAGAGTGCTTCTGTCTTGTGACAGCTTTCACCAAGCCCCAAGCAAGCCCCCAAGAGGGTTCTTCCCCTGCCCGTGGGCCCCCAAATCCTATCTAGGGAAGCCCCTTTCACCACTGTAGCACTTCCAGGGGCTCCTCAGAGATTCTACTCAAAATCTGCTTCTACTAGTTAGGTGTCCACTACACATTAGCAGTCTGTGGACAAACGCCATTTCCCTTGACCTGAAAAGCGAGATGAGTGCACACCCCACAGTCGCCTTGGACTGGACTTAGCTTTCCAGGGGTTCTTGAACCACTAGCTGCTGATACTGTCCATGTAACAGTACACAGCAGGTTAAACAACCACTTCTCTTGCGGCAACCTGATGTACAAGCAACAGAATAAAATAATAATAATAATAATAATAATAATAATAATAATAATAATAATAATTTATTATTTATACCCCGCCCATCTGGCTGGGTTTCCCCAGCCACTCTGGGCGGCTTCCAAAAGAATATTAAAATACTGTGATACATCAAACATTAAAAGCTTCCCTAAACAGGGCTGCCTTCAGATGTCTTCTAAAAGTCTGGTAGTTGTTCTCATCTGGTGGGAGTGCGTTCCACAGGGAGGGCGCCACTACCGAGAAGGCCCTCTGCCTGGTTCCCAGTAACTTGGCTTCTCGCAGTGAGGGAACCGCCAGAAGGCGCTCGGTGCTGGACCTCAGACCCTACTCAGTCTCAGTCCTTGTCCTGAAAGCTTGAGCGGGTGCCAAGATGACTGGATGACTGGGAACGGCCGCCAAGACCATATAACACCAGTCCTGAAAGATCTACATTGGCTCCCAGTGCGTTTCCGAGCACAGTTCAAAGTGTTGGTGCTTTAAAGCCCTAAACAGCCTCGGCCCAGTATGCCTGAAGGAGTGTCTTCATCCCCATCATTCAGCCCAGACACTGAGGTCCAGCTCTGAGGGCCTTCTGGCAGCTCCCTCACTGCAAAAAGTGAGGTTGCAGGGGACCAGGCAGAGGGCCTTCTCGGTAGTGGCGCCCACCCTGTGGAACGCCCTCCCTTCAGATGTCAAGGAAATAAACAACTATCTGACTTTTAGAAGACATCTGAAGGCAGCCCTGTTTAGGGAAGTTTTTAATGTTTGATGTTTTATCATGTTTTCAATATTCTATTGGGAGCTGCCTTGAGTAGTTGGGGAAACCCAGCCAGATGGGCGGGGTATAAATAATAAAAAATAATTATTATCATCATTATTATTGAGACAAAGAGGAGTGGGCTACTGGGGTTTTACGCTTTCTGTGGCCCCCACCCACTTTGGAAGGGGAGCCTTTCCATGTTGCTCTCTAACATGCCATAGACATGGCCAGCACCGAATTTAGAGTAGTTTAGGCAGTTCCCCTGGCAGAGGACGCTGAGCCAAGGGAGTTCAAAATAGTACAGTGGTACTTCAGGTTAAGTACTTAATTTGTTCCGGAGGTCCTTTCTTAACCTAAAACTATTCTTAACCTGAAGCACCACTTTAGCTAATGGGGCCTCCCGCTGCTGCCGCGCCGCCGAAGCCCGATTTCTGTTCTCATCCTGAAGGAAAGTTCTTAACCTGAAGCACTATTTCTGGGTTAGCGGAGTCCATAGCTGTCAACCGTCCCTTATTTGGCGGGAAAGTCCCTTATCCCAGCTCTATGTCCCGCTGCTGTCCCTTATTGATGATGTCCCTTAAATATCCCGGGTTTCAAAGGAAGCAGCTCCTCTCCCTCCCTCCCTGCCGGCCAGGGAGGAGGGAGGCTCCAACTGTGTTGCTTGGCTGCATTGCTCACCCAATAAGGAATCTAAGAACAACTGGGGGGGCTGGAGCTTGCATGCCTTGTGCCGATCAAATCGGCCGCGTTTCCTGGGGACTTGCCTTTGCTCAGCACTTCCCAGCAGAGAGGTGACGTGATTTTCCTTGAGGCTTGAGGCTTCGTTTGGCTGCTGGCTGGGCTTTCTGCCTTTGGCTCAGAGGGGCTCAGAAGTTGAACATACCTGTGCCCGGAAAATCCCTTATTTTGGCTGCTGATCCCTTATTTTTGAGGCTGCTGGTCCCTTATTTTCAAATCTGTAAATTGACATCTATGGCGGAGTCTGTAACCTGAAGCGTATGTAACCTGAGGTACCACTATGGTGGTAATAATAATAATAATAACAGTGCCTGTATTTATACAGTTACCTACTTAAAGTTGGGGGGCTGCCAAATCTTGTCTTTGCTCAGGGTAACCATATTACCAAATTCTGCCCTGGTCTTGAATTGTTACCTGCTTGGGAGGAAGCAACATTTGTAGACCCATTTTCCCCAAATGTACGAAGTTGCCCTGATGAACGATGGGTTCCTGTTTCGCCGGCGTTCTGTTGCCACCCATGTTCACCCCAAAGAATGAGCGACTGCTCTGTGAGGTCCTGTCTCTGGGGGGTTCCAGCCCGGCTTGATGAGGTTAAAGCTTTTTGCCCCGAGGAAAGAGTAGGCGCAGGAGGCAGAGATGGGGAAAGTTCGATATCAGGAACCAGCAGCTGTTTGGCGAAGATTGTGGCTGCCTCTCTCTCTCTTTGGAGGTGACATGTTCTCTGTGACTGCAGCATGGTGATTAATCACTTGTGTCAGAGCCCCTAATCCCATTCAGTGGAAGACAAACACAGTGGCACCCAGCCACCCCTTTTGCTCAAGCAATTAGCAAATTTACATGAGCCAAGCACACGATGACAAAGGTTGGCTTGCAGGGCCCTAGGAAAAGAAACTCCAGCAGTCAGTCTCTGGTGATGTTTTGTCCTTGAATACTTGGCTTCTCAGCAGCCTTCAAGATGCCCTTGTTCCTCTGCCCAGGAGACAATATGCTACCTTTGATGAGGTCCCTGACACAGGCACTGTCTTCAGTGTACTGCAAGTCCACTTACATGCTGCCCATTGACTAGTTCGGTTGCTGCCTCATCCTGACATTCTGCTCTCCCCCAATTGGCTTATTGACCTCAGAAACCCAGAAGAAGCCACGACTCCCTACCATGTGATCGCTTCACAAACTTCTCCTAGCTTTGTCCCATTCCTTCCAGACGTTCCGTTAACCTCTTAGACCACTTTAGCATTTGCCAGGCAGGGAGGGACACAGTTTTTGTTGTTGGCAAGGAAAAATTAGGTATATAAAGGAGAATTCCCTAGATGCAAAGATCCAGGTTTGGGGCAATTGCTCTTTCACGAGAGAACCCCCAAATATGCAGCAAAACAAAGCATGGAAATATAGGCTGTAAGACCTTTAAAACATGCCTTTCCAAATGTGTTTCAAATAGCCCCCTCTTCCCCTAGTATACAGGAAAGAAGATCACACATTTGGTAAGTTTAAAATGGTTTACTTACAAACTTTCCAAAGGTCAGATTCATGTGCTTTTCTATGCAGCATTCAGGAAACATTGCACAGGCAGTGGTAAAAGTTCATAAATTATTAGTACAGGAACTCAAGGGAAGCTTGTTAGAGACATGCAGTCTGAGTTTGGAGCAACCATCTCAGACCTCTTTAAACGCCGAGCTTCTCAGGTAGACTGAGGTACAACAATCAGGTAGGCTCGATTACCTTCTTCCCAAAGTGAGTGGGAGTGACCTAGCTAAGCCTGGCAGGACAGCTTACTCTATGGCATTAACCCCTTCATGCATTAATTAGACTTAAGTATGTTGATTGTGACGAGACGCGGGGGGTGCTGTGGTCTAAACCACTGAGGCTCTTGGGCTTGCCAGTCAGAAGGTCGGCAGTTCGAATCTCTGTGCTCAAAGAGGGGCTGAAAGTTCCAGGAGCAGCCTGAGCTTCCCTTGAGGAAGAGCCGTCAGCAAGAGAGTTTTAGGGACTGTACAAGACGGAGAACAGGTCTGCCTTCACTTGCGCATTAGGAGCAGGTGTAACCGAGCACTTTGCCAATAAAGAACTAAAAACCCGGCTGCTTTTTCATCACTGGTCTGGATGGGTGCGAGGCAATTTTATTTATTATTTATTTATTTGTAAAAATATTTCTATACTACTATATAATTTTAAAAAATATCAAAGCAGCATGCAGCAATATTGGTTCTCGTAACCATTTGTATTTTAATATGTTTGTATTGTTTTATTCCCTTTTAGTCTTTTGTATATAGTACATTAGTAGCAGCACGGTATTTTGGTGTGTTAATGTAAAGATATAGTTTGGTCAACACCGTTCTTCAATATTGTATATATTTTTATTATTCCTTCCTGCGGTTGATAGGACCCTGATGATCAAAACAAGAAGAAACAAATTCACAAATATATGTGTGTGTGTGTGTGCATATATGTGTATGTATATGTGTGTGTGGTGCTTTTTTCTTAAAAAAAATGTTTAGGGGTACTCTCATTTTGACTCAAGAAAATCACCATTTTAAAGTTCAAATCGGACAAAATAAATACAGTAAATGGACAAAAGTACAAAGATTCACATAATGTTTAGGCGTATGCGTACCCGTGTCTCCCCAGAAAAAAGCACTCTATATGTGTGTGTACATATACAGTGGTACCTCGGGTTAAGTACTTAATTCGTTCCAGGGGCCGTTCTTAACCTGAAACTGTACTTAACCTGAAGCACCACTTTAGCTAATGGGGCCTCCTGCTGCTGCCGTGCCGCTGGAGCACGATTTCTGTTCTCATCCTGAAGCAAAGTTCTTAACCTGAGGTACTATTTCTGGGTTAGCAGAGTCTGTAACCTGAAGCGTATGTAACCCTAGGTACCACTGTATATGTGTGTATAAGTGTGTGTGTGTATATTTCGCCCTCCCCCCAAAAAACCACAGAAAATTTATTTCTTACCTGCTTGCATAAGCTCAGCAGCTTAGAAAAGTTTCATCGAGTATTCAAAGTTTAAATCAGAAGTTGACGGCTGCATTCTCTGTTGGCAGAGCATCCCATTGGACTGGGCCAATGACGCTACGGCTGGGTTACCTTATGCACAGCTGCCAGAAGGCATAGCTCATGGATACATCTTGTGGGAGGTTCATAGAATCAAAGCATTGTTGAGTTGGAAGGGACCTCATTTAGTCCAACCCTCTGCAATGCCACCCAATGTCTTCCTGCTCCCCCCTTGTATGCTGATTTACTGCTTGCTAACGCTCATGTGTCTGCAAACTAAGGTCCGTGGGCCGGATCAGGCCCAATTGCCTTCTGGATCCGGCCCGTGAACAGTCCGGGAATCGCCGTGTGGATCGCCAGTGCGTGCGTTCTTTCCCTCCCTCTCTCTCACACGGCAGAGGCGCCTCCTCCCTCCCTCCTCCTGGCTTCTCCCCGCCCTGCCTAGAGGAGGAAGGGGGCTGGGCTTTGTTGGTGCCAGCAGCAGCAGTAGCGCTTGAGCGGCTGCCATTTTATTGATTGATTGATTGATTGATTGATTTTTATTGATTTTTTTAACATATTATTTCCAACAATCATTTAACATAATTTTTTATCTGATACAATATTTTAGACTTCCATCAACAGCCTCTGAAGATTTCCCGTTCTTTATCACTTAGTCTGCATTTCTTAATTTCTCTATTACTTTTTTTGGTAATAATTTTTATTAAGTTTTATACAATTATAACACATACTGCAACAAACGTTGCTCAACCAAACAACAAACCAAAAAAATAAAAAATAAAATACATCTATAAAAATAACATCAAACAAATAAACAACACAAACAAACAAACGTAATTATTTAAAAATCCAACCTCCAGTCCCTCCCTTCTGAATTTCCTTGTATCTGAATGTAAACAACAATATTCCAGTTGTAATCAAATTTCTTCACTTTTCTTAGTGTTCTAAATCCCATTTATTTAAATAAATCCTAATTTAATCCTAGGCCTGTTTGGTACTTTCAAGTAACTTCTAGTTATCCTTAACTAACAGTTCTCTTCATAGTCTTCCTTGCAATATTTCACATAATCCTCTTTACAGAACTTCATGCAGTCCTGCTAGCGTAATCTGTTCATTACAATTGCTTTTTAAATAGTTCAAATACCGGTATTTACTTCAGTCTTCTAAGAATCTCTGGTCCCGCGGGTTTCGAATCCTTCCTGTTGTCTAATTCTGCATTGTCCATTAATTTCATTTGCCACTCTTCTTTCGTCGGTAATTCTTCTTGCTTCCATTTTTGTGCCAGTAGTATTCTTGCTGCCGCTATTGCATGTAAAAACAATTTGCAACCCTGTCTGTTTATGTCCTCCCCTACAATGCACAGTGAAAATGCTTCTGTTTTTTTTTAATAAATGTATATTTCAACATCTTTTTCATCTCGTTATATATCATTTCCCAGAAGTTTTTCGAGCGGCCGCCATTTTAAGCAGCCCCTCTCTGGAGCCCTTTTGCGTGCTGCTCATCGTCCATCCACCACCACCATTGCCAGCCCCTGCCGCTTGCAAGACACAGGTAAGCAGCCACCGGGGCTCGTGGGGCTCTTGTATCATCCTCCCCCCAAAATATAGCCTGGCCCCCACAATGTCTGAGGGACAGTGGACCAGCCCCCTGCTGAAAAAGTTTGCTGACCCCTGCCTTTGCTCTTGACGTAAGAATGCTTCAGTGGTGCATTTAAGAGGCGGTGGTCCTTGCACAGCGAATGTAGGGATGTGGGGAGATAATTTGTCTGTTTTAAGTGGAGCAGGGAAGGAACTGCTTTTGCAGTGGTTCTCAACCTGTAGGTCCCCAGATGTTGTTGGACTACAACTCCCATCATCCCTGAGATGGGTAGATGGGAGTAGATTGGTAGATTTTGGGGTGATGGGAGTTGTAGTGGAGTGTGTGGAGGATTCCTTGGTCCTGAATGGGGTAACTGTGCCCCTGAAGGACCAGGTGCTCAGCCTGGGAGTCATTCTGGACTCACAGCTGTCCATGGAGGCACTGGTCAATTCTGTGTCCAGGGCAGCTGTTTATCAGCTCCATCTGGTACTCAGGCTGAGACCCTACCTGCCCGTGGACTGGTGCATGCTCGGGTTATCTCCCGCTTGGACTACTGCAATGCACTCTATGTGGGGCTACCTTTGAAGGTGACCCAGAAACTACAACTAATCCAGAATGCGGCAGCTAGACTGGTGACTGGGAGTGGCCACTGGGACTATAAAACACCGGTCCTAAAAGATCTTCATTGGCTCCCACTATGTTTCCAAGTACAATTCAAAGTGTTGGTGCCGACCTTTAAAGCCCTAAACAGCCTCGGTCCAGTATATCTGAAGGAGCGTCTCCACCCCACTGTTCTGCCCGGACACTGAGGTCCAGCTCCGAGGGCCTTCTGGCGGTTCCCTCACTGCGAGGAGCCAAGTTACAGGGAACCAGGCAGAGGGCCTTCTTGGTAGTGGCGCCCGCCCTGTGGAATGCCCTCCCACCAGATGTCAAAGAGAAAAATAACTACCAACCTTTTAGAAGACATCTGAAGGCAGCCCTGTTTAGGGATGCTTTTAATGTTTAGTAGGTGTCAGGGAACTGACATCGGAGCTAGAGGCGGAGGGAAGGCTCTCAAATGATGCTGGAGAAGGGCCCAGCAGGGAGAGAGGCAGCTCCGCATATGGGGAAGCAAATCAGCGCAACACCAGGGATATAGAGGGGCTGATGGGGGAATCGGAGAGAGGGCTCCAGGACTCTTCACCGGACACCAGCGGGAAGAGCACGGGTCCTCTGCTACCCACGCCCACCCTGCGCAGAAGACTTCCGCGCAGAGAGAGTAGGAGGAGACTGGGTGTCAAACAACTTTTATGTTGGAAAAGATTTAAGAAACGCCCACTGACGGATTCTGCTAGCGACTCAGACAGAAAGGTTTAACAAGGCAACATAACCAGGAGAGGCGGCAACTTACGCATGAGCAACCCCATACCCATTGCAGTAGGTTATTGTATTTTAGTGTTTTATTGGAAGCCGCCCAAAGTGGCTGGGGAAACCCAGCCAGATGGGCGGGGTATAAATAATAAATTGTTGTTGTTGTTGTTGTTGTTGTTGTTGTTGTTGTTGTTGTTAGAAAGGCTGTTCTAGAGGGAGCCAACTGAGTCAGCCTCTCGCCTCGGCCCACGCAAACACCAGCATCTTCACCAATCTGTAGAAGATTTCCAAAGTACGTTCAGTGCCAGTTTTTATGCAGAACCACTAGAGGTCCTGTTGTCACACTCTGGATGTACACGGAAGGCTGTGTTAAGTGGCTTCCCCTTTCTTCCAAGGAAAGGCCTTGCTAGAGAGAAGTGGGGGAATTTCCCCTGTTCCTTCTGTGATCGGGTTGCAGCTATAGCGCCGGAATGTGAAAAAGCTGGCCCAGATCACAAGGAGCACATGGCTCCCCAAATCATTATTACTGCAGCACCTGCACAGATTCATTTATTTTGTGCATGCTTTGTTAGCAGAGATTAAAGCAGCTCTGATTTTGAACTGGAAAACATTGCATACTTACATAATAACTGTTGTAAGATGATCTGATTTGGACCTATTTAAACCCCTTCCTTCGTCTCTTTTCTGCACGAGAAAAGAGCTTTTACATTCCCTATCCAATTCAAGCAAAAAACCAAACAAACAATTCTGATGTGGGTTTTTTTGTGGTGGGGGCAAGGATTGATTCAAATAAAATATATTTGTAAAAAACTTATTTTCTTCTATGAGAAAAACCACATAGTTTGGAGTAAATTTATAACCTCGGCCAGATCATTAATATCTGGTTGTCAAAAAGTATTGGTTTGAACAAAAATATGCTGTAATAAAAATGCATTGTTTTGAAGAAATTTATTGGTCCCATGAAAACCTCTTCGATTCGGAGAGATATGTTGATCTCAATGAAAGTCTATTTGTTTTGAGAAGGAGAGGGAGGAGGGGCTGGAGAGAGAGAGGGAGGGGCTGGAGAGAGAGACTACGGCTCAGGGGTTAAATGGGTTTTTTTTTTTAGCTCTATTGTCAGCTTCTAAAAGTGGCATCTCTTGAATGTGGAATGCAAGGTATGAATTGCAGGGCTGGGTGAATCAGCCTGTTTTCAGATGTGTCGGTTTTGCATGGGTTCACCTCAAAGTCCGTTCCATCTTGTTGCCAGGTTAATCTGATTTTTTTTAAAAACCTACACGAAAAAGAAATTGCATTTAAATAATTAAGTGTGCAAATTAAAAGAAATAAATGCTTATTAATCCGTTTCAATACCCATTAGAACTGCGTCAAGAGTTTTTCGGGAAGCTGGCAAGCCAGTGGGAATGCACATTAGCCCGGGAAGTTCAGGTCAGGTTCAGGAAAGAGGAGCCCCGCAGGGAAGAAGGGAGTTGGATGGGCAGATGGAGGAAGGAACATTGATCAATCTGTGCCAGCGAAGGGTGGATGGAGAATGGCACGGCCATGGAGACAGATGCTTCTTGCCCAGGAACTCCCTGACATGTGTAAGGTACAAGTTTAATAGGGCTGGGGTCCACTCTGCTCTTACCCTCTTGACACGCAAATGAGCCAGTTCCACTCCAGCAGGTATTTGCCGTGTCCCTGGCCCCGGGGTGAGATCAGGACTGAAGTGAGGAAGATCTGCCAGGTCAATCTCAATCTCCTTTCCACGTTGCCACAGTGAGCTCCCATTTGCTGATTCAACAGAGCCTTAGCAAAGGCATAACTGCAGAACCAACAGGACAATTCTCAGAAGCAAGTCCCGTTGAATTTAATAGGGCTTTGCCCCCAGCCGGCTAAGTGGGTACAGGATTGCAGCTGGTGGTCTATTTTTTAAAAAATATGTTTTTATTAATAGGTTTTCCGTAAGTAACAAAGGTACCGTATTTTCCACTCCATAAGACGCACCCGACCATAAGATGCACCTAGTTTTAGAGGAGGAGAACAAGGAAAAAATATTCTCTCCCTCTCTGCGCAGCGCCTCTCCAGCGAAGCGAAGTCAGAAGTGGCTTAGTCATGCTGGCCATATGACCCGGAAGCTGTATGCCGGCTCCCTTGGCCAATAAAGTGAGATGAGCGCTGCAACCCCAGAGTCAGCCACAACTGGACCTAATGGTCAGGGGTCCCTTTACCTTTACCTAGATGGGTCTATATTATGTCCCAGAAGTTTAAATGATCACAGTGGCTTCCACTGTTGCATTATGATCACAAATAAAGCGTGTCCTCTCTAAAAGAGGGCACGTGTTGCGGTGAGACCTGGAGACTGACCTCCTGGTTGAGGGTGGGTATATTGGCCAGCCACAACACCCGATTGGTAGGTCCCTCATAGCTGGGTGTAATCTGGCCAATGGGGAGCTGTCTAAACGGTTTGAGGGACCTATTTATGCCCATGCACGTGACCCAGAGCTTCCTCTTTCAGCTCGTGCATCGGAACACCCGCCCACCTCTCCCTATATTTAGGGCATTTTGTGATTGACCTTGCTATGCCGCCGTGTGTCGTCTGTACTTGGGACAGGGACAAGGCAGGAATTTTCCCCACTTGGCTGATTGGCTGTTGCCGTTTGGGTTTCACCTGCCGTGTAGCAAATCGTCACAACTTGTAAGGTTGCGGATAGGCACTGGTTCAGGTGATAGGGATGGGGGAACGCTCTTGCCATCCCTATGTGAAGCGTATTCCGTTACAGGAATCCAGGGACTCGATGGTTTGGCCAACCCCTGAGAGGGGCTTATGCCCATGCCTGAGTCCAGGGGAGCATCTGGGGAGTGGACATAGCCTGTTCCCAGGCTTTCCACCTACCTCAGGTGTTCACCCTTGGCTGACCTATCATGGAGCTCTGGGTCAGTGCTACCTGCAAGGGTGCAGGGAGCTAGTCGAACCAGAGCCTATGCAACCAGTCACTTTCTGTAATCACTAAAGTTGTGGCCTAAATTCTGCCAAAAACCAAAACTAAAATTTGAGTCAATTGTGTGTTTATTTAGGGGGGAGGTCTCTGGGTCTGAACACACAAAAGGTATACTTGGGTCCTGACAAAACAAAGGAACAAAGGAGCAATTAAACACCGGCTCACCATTCTTATCATAGCTGCCAATCATCCGGGAGATGGGATAGCTGCAGACCTGCTCTTCTGCCACCCAGAGATGCCAACCTATTTACTGTTCATGCAGTGCTTTAAAATAGAGAAGACCCAAGAAGAAAAGTATTATGTGGAGGAGGAGATCAGAGTAAAATGTTCTTCAAATAACGCTACGGTTGAGCATGGAAGGCAGAAAGTCTACTTGAGGCAGGAAATTCAAATGGCAGCCCCCAATCCACTCAGAAGTCACAAACCTCCATCCATTTTGGTCTCTGTGTGCTGCCTCCTTTAATGGTGAGCAAAATCTGCTCCTCCCCTCCGTCGCCCAAAGTCATGCACCTCCTCTTAGGACCACCTCAGGGCTTGGACCTGCATTCCCACCTGGAGAGACCGTGCGGATTCAGGGATAAAAAGAATACAACATTAAAAGCTATAATGCAGCCTTAGGCGGGATTAGGAGAAAAGCCAGCATAGCATCACCTGAAACCCACCTTGCGTATTTTTCATGTAAAGCAATCAACACATGTTTGCTATGGGCTTTGCTTTCATTGCAGGCCAGCTCTGCTATTTAATCAGCTTTCCGATTTCCTCTGTTTGCACAAGAAGCTGCTAACCCAGATTAAAGGGGAAGAGCCTGTCTAAGAAATGTCAGTGGCATTCTGCCATTGCAAACATGCTCAGGCTGCAGCAATAAGAGAAAGGTTCTCTCTGATTAATGTTAATAAAGCATTGCGGCTGGGTTTGTTATGATCACCTTGCTTGGCACTGCTGGAGAAGGAGAGAGTAAAAAAAAAAAGGACGAGGAATAAATGGTGTACATGACAATCACTAATCATGTCATCAGGAAAGAGTTCAAAGTCTCGAATGAGGCGCATGGACTAAAAGCACGTCGTGTTTATTCAGGATTCAGTTTTAGCCTCTGACATCCAGGTTGGGCGCCAAAGAAGAAATCAAAAGACCACATCTGCATCAGGGAACTAAGGAAGTTTACAGAATGCTCCCTGTCCAAACTTGTCCCCAAATTCTGGCATTACCAAGTTAATGAAGTGGCAGCAATGCTCTAGCAATGCGTAATTCTTTTGTTGTATTGATTGATTGATTGATTGATTGATTGATTGATTTCTAAACATTGTTTGGACTACTACAGATGCACACAAATGTTTAGTAATTGAACCACAGAGCCAAAAGGAATTTTGATCAAATGCTCATGTCATTTGCTTTTCGTACTGACCAAATCAATCTGCATGTGTGATCTGAAATCTGCAGCAAACTGTGAATGCACAGATTCTGTTTTTTTTTAAATGATATTTATTAAAATTTTACAGACAGTAAAAGATTACAGAATAACAATAATAAAAGAAAAGAAAAGAAATACAAAAATACAAAAACAAAATACATAAAAAGTAAAAAGCAGTTAAAAAGAAATCAGTATTTTCATGTCTTATATTTCATTTACTTGTTTCCTGACCTCCTCACACCTCCCTTTTTTGTATTCCAGTTCACATGGCGGATTCTGAAAGTACTTTTAGAAATTCTCCAAGCGGCATGGGAAAAGGGTGGAATCGCAGAACAATAACCAAAATCGGCTCAGTCTTGCGGATACTAAGATTAAGCAACCCGCTCCACAAGTGCTTGCCTAAATACTGGCTTTTCCTTAACTACACACCTGGCAGGTGTTGAGAAACTACTATAAAACTACCCTCTAAAACACTTCCCACTTGGTTGCGTAAGAAGAAGTCACTTCGGATGCAGTCCCAACACAACACCCACCTTCACCATACAAAAGCAAAGCTGGCCCGACACTCCATGCAGACTGGCCCATTTTTTCCATACTGAAGTTGTGACCGAGTCACAAAAAGTTGTCTGAGAAATCTGTGAATTTGCACAATCAAAATACAATGAGCAGACCTAGCATAAGATCTCAGTTGCATAAACAGGACCCCATGCGCTCCGAGGGTCCGGGACAGGGCAGAGGAGGAATGGCGGAGACCGCCTCCCCGTCCTGACCCTTCCAGGGAGGAGGAAGAGGAAGACAGTAAAGATTTACAGCAGGGTCTGAGGGAGGTCTCAGCTCAGAGGCAGATGGGGGGGGGGAGCTGGGAAATCATGCGACAGCCGGGACAACACCCAGCTGACACACTGTCATTAGAAAGCATTCCAGACCCTCCATCTCCCAGAACTGGCGAGCCTTGAAAGTAGGAGAGCAAAGAGCTTGAAGACAGAGGGCATGTAGCAGCACCTGTAGAAGTGACGAATGAGGAAGTGGGAGAGATGGGGGGTGGAGATTTACTAGGGACAATGCCATTATCCAAGAGGCTGGGTTCTTGGATAGCCTCTCTCTGTAAAGATTGAGATAAAAAAGGACAGTAAGAAACTTTTCCTTGTCTTTGTACTTTCTTGGGCAACCAGCCGGGAGCCACTGACAGCATCCTGACACCTAGCAGCGAGACGATGGCAAAATAAAGCACTTTGAAGTACAAAGCAAAGCTAACAGGCACTTTCCCAGCATCCAAGGTAACAATGCCCAATACTCTCCAATCAAAGGAGACCAGGCCTGCGCAGGTAACAGGATACCCTTACTGAGGAGGGGCAGGCGAAGGCTACAACCTCCCCTCCGTCCAAACAAAGGCTTACCCAATGCCTAACCTCACAAAAGTTGTGCCGATTTGCCAAGTGGGGAAATTCCTACCCAGCCCCAACAAGATGGCGACCGACAATTGTCCATAGCAAGGTCATATCCGAGCAAAGCATAAAAGAAGGCGGGTGGTTAGGGTGATCTGGCAATGGGGCCAGAGAGAGGGTGTCGGCCGGCCGCACCATGGTTAAATCGCCTGCAGCCACACCCACACTGAGAGCTGATTGGCTGGGGCTGTCTCTCAGGGGCAGAACCCCAGCAACAATAACGTGGCTGGCATGACACAGGGGAGAGGCGGCAATCCTCTGCCCCCGAAGCCGGCGTACTGTTGTGGCCCGGCTGCCCGGCTGCCCGGCTACAACTCTGCCCACCGGCAAAAGGCTTATCAGGCTGTGGTTCGAACACCCCGAGTTCCATGGACCAATGGCTGGAATTGATATAAAGTAGCTCCACACCTGGAAGCTCTAAGCTTGCTCTAGATCAGGCACCCCCAAACTCTGCCCTCCAGATGTTTTGGGACTACAACTCCCATCATCCCTAGCTAACAGGACCAGTGGTCAGGGATGATGGGAACTGTAGTCCCAAAACATCTGGAGGCCTGAGTTTGGGGATGCCTGTCCAGGAAGGTGGCATGAATAATGCCGTCCAATTCATTTAGTGCACATGTACCCCTCTCTTGCTGAGCACTGTACCGCCATGTTGCTTTCTGCTACCCAAGAGACTTCAGGAAGAAAAGAACCAAGCGAGACGCAACCTAATCATTTTAAAAGCTCCCTTAAGATGGTGGCAACAGCAATGGCACCACGTTGCATGCTAATATCCCAGCTAATCCTCTGCTAATTTATTTTATCAAATTAAAAAGTACAGCATTCTCTGAACACCAGGGATGTTCCGTTCTTAGGGTCCCAACAGAAAACCACATGATCCATTTGTAAAGAGGCCTTTTCTGCCAAGAATATAAAATTAATAAAGTAGGATTATGGGGAGATAGGGTTTTAACTGATTCCTTAATCCCGGTGAATAATTAATGATAGCAATTCATGAAGTGGTAGTGAATTTGTTCCACATTTGAATAATAAATAGCATCGCAAAATGAAGCTGGAGTGGAGGCCAAGTCGTAGATGCCCAGTAAATGAGCCTTCCTTCCGGGAAAAAGCTTCGCGGCAAGGCCTATCATAAGCAGCACACAATATAGACAGGGTGGCAATTACACGGGCATTATGATCCAGATGCAGTTAATAATAATAGCCGTTTTGCAAAAATCGAATATAAATGATAACTACTAAGCACCAGTATCTCAGCGAAAATACTAATCACTGTGCAAAAATGGGAAGGCAAGTCCCGGTCTGCAGGCTCCCAGTTCTAAAGGAGCAAAGAACGAGGAAAGCCAGCTTGACACCACAGGGTACGAGAGAAAGGCATCAGATTGCCACAGCTTCTCAAGAACGGGTTTGAAACAAGGATCAATGAAAATAAATCCATAATGGTTTGAGCTCTGTTTTGGTTTTATTTGTTTCCTTACTATTAATATTAATTTGAAGCATTTTTATTCCAGCCAATTTTCCGTTTTATTTCAGCCAAAAAGGACGTCCTGAGCTACTTGGACCCAACCCCCCACCCCTCCAACTTGCAACAGAACATTTGCATCTCTTTATACCAGTTCTAAGGGATGCGGGTGGCGCTGTGGTCTAAACCACAGAGCCTAGGGCTTGCTGATCGGAAGGTCGCCGGTTCGAATCCCCACAGCGGGGTGAGCTCCCGTTGCTCGGTCCCAGCTCCTGCCCACCTAGCAGGTCGAAAGCACGTCAAAGTGCAAGTAGATAAATAGGTACCACTCTGGTGGGAAGGTAAATGGTGTTTCTGTGCGCTGCTCTGGTTCGCCAGAAGCAGCTTAGTCATGCTGGCCACATGACCCGGAAGCTGTCTGTGGACAAACACTGGCTCCCTCAGCCAGTAAAGCGAGATGAGCGCCAAAACCCCAGAGTCGTCCGCGACTGGACCTAACTGTCAGGGGTACCTTATCCTTTACCTTTATACCAGTTCTAAACCTTCTGTTCTATGGGTTACCATTTCCATAAAATCTTGGATGAGCTTCAGCTTTCCCGACAAAGATTTTTATTGGTTTGCATAAACGTTTACACAATCAAATAATATTTGGGATAGCTCCATAACCCACACACCCACTGACCTTAGAGCTCCATAGACCACCCAACAGAGAAATGCGGAAAGACAGTAAGCAGACTGGTGTAAGTAAGAGAAAATTAAACTGGAATACAGTGGTACCTCGGGTTAAGAACTTAATTCGTTCCGGAGGTCCATTCTTATCCTGAAACTGTTCTTAACCTGAAGCACCACTTTAGCTAATGGGCCCTCCTGCTGCCGCCGCACCACCACTGCACGATTTCTGTTCTCATCCTGAAGCAAAGTTCTTAACCCAAGGTAATATTTCTGGGTTAGCGGAGTCTGTAACCTGAAGCGTATGTAACCTGAGGTACCACTGTACAGGAGAGAAGGGGCGGGGAGAGGGGTAGGGGAAGAGTTCTTTTTTTTTAAATAATGATATTTATTGAAACAAAGGAGTTTTTTTGGGGGGGTAGGGGAAGAGTTCTTGCCAAACATCATATTGATTTCCTTTTACAGTGGCACCTTGGTTCTCAAAAGCCTTGGTGCTCAAACGCCTTGGTTCCCAAACGCTGAAAACCTGGAAGTGTTCCGGTTTTCAAACATTTTGCGGAAGCCATCCCAGAAGTCTGTTTGACTTCTGAAATGCTCGAAAACCAAGGTGCAGCTTCTGATTGGTGCAGGCGCCCTGGAAATAATAGCTGACAGCCACATCGGACGTTTGGCTTCCGCAAAATGGATTAAGTTTGAGTACCAAGGTACCACTGGAATTCCAAAGTACACTTGCGTAACATTGCAAGTCCTTTGACATCATCAGGAATAAAGAGGTCCAAGTTCTCTGACACTTCAGTAATCTTAGTAGCACTGAAACTATTTTGGGGAGGAAAATCCTCACTCTTGTTGTCAGTTACTTGGAACTGAGCTAGCTGCTTTTTCTGATTTCCCAGTAATCAGCAAGTGGCCCCATTAGCTTGGTTGACTTGAGTGCTGAAACCCCAACCGCTCCCACTGAGACCGCCACAGCCAGATGCCTGCAGCATTCCTTGCCACGCCGGAAAACTGGCTCCCAATTTTTGCCTTTGAGCGGGAGGTCAGCCCTTCTGAAAACCCGCACGTGCAGGGCACGTCTCAATATGTGGGAACTGCAAAGCTTGTGACATGGCATTGCTAGTGAGCTGCTTGCATCCATTATCGACCAAAATTTCCAGGATTGTTTGTACGAAATGAATGGTTTCATTGTGTTAAATCTGTATGGGTAGCACTCAAAGTTATGCAGTGTTTAAATGTGGGGGACAAGCTCCGCTGGGAGCTACGAGGTAGCAATAACATTTAAATAAACAGCTATGCCTGACAGGTGAATTGTATATTTTTCAGTGAGGCATAAGTCCTCCTGGTAAATCTGAAAATTAACTGTAACCCCCTCTTTGCCAATGCTTGTTTATCACTCTGAGAAAATGCTACTCTGTGCCTTAAATCCATTACGAGGCAACAGCTCTGAAGAAAACATTATGCTGCAATTATGTATACAGCATCAGGTGAGCTGCAGAGCTCTATTGAGCCGCCTCTGTGGTGTGCGTGGTTCTAATCAGAGCCAAGAGGGTCATGGAGGGGTCCACATGTCAATCCAACCTACCTGCTAGTGGTGCTGTTGAGGCTCAGAAATGAGCCAGTCTTCCAGGCCGAGTGAAGAACGACGCCATTGCATGGACAGGCGGAGTCCCCCAAACCCTGCGCGGCCCCTGTGTGGACTAACAACTCAAGACAACGTGCTATGGGATTAAAATTGGCCACAACTTTATTATGTTTCAGATGTGGGTAGACCTTGGCTCAGGCACTGGGCGTTTATCTCTCCCAGTCCCCCGCCGGGGATCTGGGGAACATCAGGGTTATCGAGTGGGGGGGGGTGGCTGGCTCTGGAGAACATATGTTCAAGCAGAGAGAGCCCACCCCCGTTACACCGCCATTGCAGGGGAGAGCAATGACGACCTCTAGGTGTACGGCCAAAGCCTCCCCTCAAAACAACCTCATTAATGGGGAACCCTGGTATCGCCCTCCCCCGTTTAGGGAAGATAGACTAAAGGATTCCGCCCAAGGCCAGAACCGCCAAAGTTGTGACATTTTGCTACGGGAAAGGCAAACCTGCCAATGCAGGGGAATTCCTTTCTGGCCCTTCAACAGTGCATAGCTGTCAACCTTCCCTTATTTGGCGGGAAACTCCGCCGTTTCCTGCTGCTATCCTGGATTGTTGATATCCCGTAAATTTCCCGGATTTCAAAGGAAGCAGCTCCTCTCCCTCCCTGCCTGCCGTCCAGGGAGGAGGGAGGCTCCAGCTGTGTTGCCCGGCTGCATTGCTCACCCAATAAGGAGTCTAAGAATGACTGGGGGGTGGAGCTTGCATGCCTTGTGCCGATCAAATCGGCCGCGTTGCCTGGGGACTCGCCTTTGCTCAGCGCTTCCCAGCAGAGAGGTGACAGTGGTTTTCCTTGCTGCATCCCCTTTGCCGGGTTGCTGCACTGTGGGAACCACCGCTTGAGGCTTCGTTTGGCTGCTGGCTGGGCTTTCTGCCTTTGGGCCTTTGGCTCGGAAGGGCTTTACTCTGTGTGTGTGTGTGTGTGTGTGTGTGTGTGTGAGAGAGAGAGAGAGAGAGAGAGAGAGAGAGAGAGAGAGAGAGAGAATGTGTCACTTAAGCTGACAGTAGGAATGCTGCAGCTTCACACACTTACCTTCACACAATGTGTAATTAACTTGGGGAATTTTTTTACCGCAGGATGTGGTGAGGTCAGTACTTTAGATTTACAAGGGGATCTGAGAGATGAATGGGAGATACGGTTTGCCAGTATTAATGGACAGCTAAATAGAAACTTAACCCCAAAAGTTAGGACCAAGATGCAAATCCTGACTGGGCAACTTTGCTGACTAGTAACATTGAACCATGAGGATGAGATGGTTGGACAGTGTTCTCGAAGCTACTAGCATGGGTTTGACCAAACTGTGGGAGGCAGTGGAAGACAGGAGTGCCTGGGACAGGTGAGACTGCTGATCCCTTATTTTGGCTGCTGATCCCTTATTTTCGAGGTTGCTGATCCCTTATTTTCAAATCTGAAAGTTGAGAGCTAAGCAACAGTGACCTTGATGTAGCAGCACCTGTGTACCTGTGGAGAAAAGGTTAACCTGCAAAATAAGTCTTAACTGAGGGTGGGTAGGGTGGGAGAAGCTCTGGAGCCAGCTGACGATTCCCAGGTAAGATCCTTGATGCTTTTGAATTATGGTGCTGGGGGAGACTCTTGAGAGTCCCATGGACTGCAAGAAGATCAAACCTACCCATTCTTAAGGAAATCAGCCCTGAGTGCTCACTGGAAGGACAGATCCTGAAGCTGAGGCTCCAATACTTTGGCCACCTCATGAGAAGAGAAGACTCCCTGGAAAAGACCCTGATGATGGGAAAGATGGAGGGCACAAGGAGAAGGGGATGACAGAGGACAAGATGGTTGGACAGTGTTCTTGAAGCGACCAACATGAGTTTGACCAAACTGCAGGAGGCAGTGGAAGACAGGAGTGCCTGGCGTGCTCTGGTCCATGGGGTCACAGAGAGTCGGACACGACTAAACGACCAAACAACAACAACAACATGCAGAAATGGCAAAACTTACTGGAAGTATAAGAAATCAAGATAACAAACTTTTTATAAAAGAACGGGAATGATTTATTGAATATTTACAGATAAGTTGTAAATAGATAAAAACATTGGCAGGATTATTGTAACAACCTGCAGTTTCATAAGAGTATATATTTAAAGAACATGAACAAATGAGCAAATTAAGTTAATTAGGATATGCAGCAGGTATTAAAAATAAATTTAAGGAACTGCAGAAAGAGGGGGAAGGAAGTCGAGTTTTGGAATGTTAAAATGATTGTAAAATTATTGAAATGGATAAAACTGAAAATCATTAAAAAAATATATTTTTTTATTTTAAAAGAGGGGCAAAAGAGTTGCCTGGGTGTCACAATCATGTCACACTCGTGTCACAATGAGTGGTCCGAAACTTGCAGAATCATTCTTACCTGACTTTGAGCTGGCAAACAAGATCTCAAGGCAGTGGCTATCATGAAAGGTCACGATTCTCTTAGATTGAGAAGGTGAACTTTTTTTGCTTTAGGGCTGCTTAAGTATTTCTGTAAAATCCTCACTCTCTCCCCTCAACAAAGACCAAACTGACACGTAGGCAGGACATGACTCTATAATTAGCAAGTTAAAAAGGACCAGATAAATTACCTGTTCTTTTCCTGACTGTCTACAGCATGGTAATCCCTTTCTCAAATGTGCTTTGTTTCTGTTGGATGAATATAACCAAACTTTGCTGTCTGTCCTGAGATTAACCCCCAGTGCTCAGTCAAGGATCAATCAGACTTTCAACTCACTAACATTTTGGTTTATTTTGTCCTCTTAGGCAAAAATAGCTCCTAGGTGTTAATGGCACCATTCTTTGCTCAGATCAAGAATTTCAGGGTACCTATTTTGAAACTATTTACTCACTTAAGCAATTGCTTCCATCTCTTTGCCCCACAGCTGGAGCAGGGGGTGGGGAGGGGCAGTTAACGCTGTCAAACCAAAGTGTCACGAGGCTCATCTGAAATAGGGGAAACACTCTTGCTATATTGCCATGGGCAACATAACACACTTTGCTAGACTCATCTTCCTGTCACCATAGGTAAAGGTAAAGGGACCCCTGACCGTTAGGTCCAGTCGTGGCCGACTCTGGGGTTGCGGCACTCATATCACTTTATTGGCCAAGGGAGCCAGCATACAGCTTCCAGGTCATGTGGCCAGCATGACTAAGCCGCTTCTGGCGAACCAGAGCAGCGCACGGAAACGCCGCTTACCTTCCCGCCAGAGCGGTACCTATTTATCTACTTGCACTTTGACGTGCTTTCGAACTGCTAGGTTGGCAGGAGCAGGGACCGAGCAACGGGAGCTCACCCCGTCGCAGGAATTTGAACCGCCGACCTTCTGATTGGCAAGTCCTAGGCTCTGTAGTTTAACCCACAGCGCTACCCACGTCTCAACAATAAGGTACACACACCTAACCCCAAAAACCAAAGAGAGTAAAGGAAAAGGGTAAGAAAGAAAAAAGGATGAGGTACCACACCATTTGACTCCCCTCAACCAGCACTCGTCATCTCTGAGTCATTTAAGTTCTTATTTACATTGCATATCATTTATCGATGTAATTCTTCTTCTTCTTTTTAATTTTATTGGAATTTTATTTACAACATCACATAACCCCACCCCCCCACCCCATACACAAATCCACCCTCATTAAAAGTGAACATAACATACAGTGAGCATAACAGAAAAGTAAAGGTAAAGGGACCCCTGACTGTTAGGTACAGTCGCGGACGAATCTGGGGTTGCAGCGCTCATCTTGCTTTATTGGCCGAGGGAGCATGTGGCCAGCATGACTAAGCCACTTCCAGTGAACCAGAGCAGCGCACGGAAACGCCGTTTACCTTCCCACCGGAGTGATACCTATTTATCTACTTGCACTTTGACGTGCTTTCAAACTGCTAGGTGGGCAAGAGCTGGGACGGAGCAACGGGAGCCTACCCCGTCATGGGGATTCGAACTGCCAACCTTCTGATCGGCAAGTCCTAGGCTCTGTGGTTTAACCCACAGTGCACCCGTGTTCCTGAGCATAGCATACAACAATACAAACAACCAAATAAAAAATTTCCTTTATCCTGTATCTGGCCTCCTTATTTACTTCTTATAAACTGTTTCCTTTATGAATAATTATCAAGCTCTTCCTAATCATAACTTAAATATCCACAAAGTCTCCTGCAGACCCCGACACAGGTTTTGTGCAGCAGCTCAGCGCCTGAGTCGAACTGTCCCTCCAAATGTCTCGCCTGTTCCTTAACTCCTTACCTGTCTCTCCCCAATAGTGCTGCACCCACAGCCAAGGCTCTTCTGTTTCCTGGGCCCTCTAGTCTGTGTTGAAGACACTCGTGGAGGGCAGGCCTTTGGGCTCCAAAGCAATCCCTTCTCTCCCCTCTTCAAAGGCAGATGAGGCACATCTGACAGGACAAGGCGAGTCAAACAATAAGAAGTGAAGTAATAAGATTATGATTAAAAGTACACCTTGATAGTGTAGTATCCATCAACCTGTCGTGGAAACTGCACCTCTGCAGCCGCTTTCATCAATCTGACCTTTCCGTTATTACCCACAGTTCACAGCTCTAAGTGCCTATAATTCCTGCCTTGAAAGGTGCCTGAAATGTGCCCAACGTCTCTACTGGTTCCATTTGCAAGTGGTTGAGCATAGCCCTTCTCCTTCTCCTCCTCCCATAGCTGTCAAGCTTCCTTTATTTGGCGGGACAGTCCCTTATCCCAGCGCCATGTCCCGCTGCTGTCCCTTATTGATGATGTCCCTTAAATAAGCTACTGAAGGTAATGGGGCCCTTTCTATTTCCAGCTGTCCTTTGTCAACAACAAATTGTTGCTTTTTTGTGTTGAATATATGCTATATGGTAATTTATGGACCTAATAGGTATCTAAAGCCATTTGCACGCAGCAAAATATGTATTTTATCAAAGTAATTGTTGATCCCTTATTTTGGCTGCTGATCCCTTATTTTCGAGGCTGCTGGTCCCTTATTTTCAAATCAGTAAGTTGACAGCTATGCCTCCTCCTCCTCCTTCTCCTCCTCCGCCTTAATATTTATTTGATTTTACAAGTATAGAATGATAACAATACAAAATACATATCCATATTTAGAGATTTCTCTGAATTTCTGGACTTCTCATCTTCCCCTCCATGGGTCCTATTGTCAACCTTTTCAACTGCCTATTATTCAATAATCCATATTTTGTATCTCTCCATTTTGTCCATAATATTTGCTACATTGCAATCCGGCTAATGCTTTCATTTGCTTACAAGTGGTCTCCCAGGTAAATTACAAATTTTCCCCATTCTTTATTAAAGTTTTGGTCTTCTTCTTGGTTCCTGAGCTTTCTGGTTAGTTTTACCATTTCGGCATAACAACAGCTTAGTTTGCCATTCCTCTCTGTTAGGGACTCCTTTCCATCTCTGAGCTCGTAGCATCCGTCGCATACATAAAAAAGTATTTTCTGTTCCTTTGGAATCTCAGTACCTACAATACTTAATTAAAAAGTTTCTGGTTTTTTTTAATAAAAGTTATTTTTCAGTTCATTAAGTATCATTTCCCAGAATGTTTTTATTACTTTGAACGTCCACCTGATATGATAAAAGGTGCCTTCTTTTTCTTTACATTTCCAGCAGATATTTGTACTTGACTTATACATTTTTGCTAACTTACTAGGGGTCAAATGCCACCGGTACGTCATTTTCATATAATTTTCTTTCAACGTACAACATGCTGAGAAATTCAAATCAGTTTTCCATAACCTTTTCCAATCTGAGAAGTGGATATTGTGCCTCAAATCTCTCGCCCAGTGGAGCACAGCCTTTCCGACCCTAGTGAGCCATGTTCTGCTTTGTCTAAACAACGGCTTTGCTGTGGGAATTCAAAGTAAAAGCAAATTGCACATCTCTGGTTACAGAAACTGAAAGAAAACCCAGGCTGGTGGATTGTTGCCGGATGTGGTTGTCAACACACCCACATATAGGTTCATGTACATGTAGCTTTCTTTCCAGCACTCACCCAAATATAGAAACTAGTCTAAGAAAATCTGATATTCCTCCACATCAGCTGCAATTGTAGCTCATGCTTCCTCATTCTTCAGCTAATTATGAGAACCTTGGACATGACAGCAAGGCATAAAGGTAAAGGGACCCCTGACCATTAGGTCCAGTTGTGGACGACTCTGGGGTTGCTGCGCTCATCTCGCTTTATTGGCTGAGGGAGCTGGCATACAGCTTCCGGGTCATGTGGCCAGCATGACTAAGCCGCTTCTGGCAAAGCGGAGCAGCGCACAGAAACGCCGTTTACCTTCCCGCCAGAGCGGTACTTATTTATCTACTTGCACTTTGGCGTGCTTTCGAATTGCTAGGTTGGCAGGAGCAGGGACCGAGGAACAGGAGCTCACCCCGTCGCAGGGATTCGAACTGCTGACCTTCTGATCGGCAAGCCCTAGGCTCTGTGGTTTAACCCACAGCGCCACACACACACAAATACACGCACACACCAGGGAGATGTGCAAGCTGTTCCCTCACTGGGAATTTGGCTTCTCTCTGTGGGAAAGCTGTGAAAATTCCAGAAGCTCGGAGGCAGAAAGCCAAGGTGCTTGCAATCGAGGTTGCTCACAGCGCAGGATGCCTTTCCTAAAGCTTCCTTCTCATCTCCACAAGCATCTCTGCAACGAAATCTTCCAGGTTTCTTTTCTCCTTCCCCATTAATGTTAGCCTTCTGGCCCAGCTAAGATGTCTGCTGCTGCCCTCTCTTTGTATCGGTACAAGCTAGCAATTTCTATCAAACATTTTCAGCCGGCAGCAGCCTGAAACATTAACCGAGTCAGAACAACACGCAAGGTAGGAAGTGCAATAGCCCCAGCGCAGGACTGACCGTGAGCATGTCAGGGCGCTAAAAGGCAGCAAGGAACAACTTAAGGAAAGAATTGCTCAGTCTGTGTGTGTGTGTGTGTGTGTGTGTGTGTGTGTGGATTTTGATTGTAAAGGAAAACACTCAAAGAGGTTTACAAAAAGAATGAAAGAATAAAAACAAGAATAAAAGCAGCTAAAAACAGCTATTTAAGTAATGTAAAAAATAAACACTATTCTTATTCAAGTTCTGCGCTTTCGATGCTAATGTTTTACGGGCATCCTGGGCATGGTGACAGAGTTGTAGAATTTTTGGTTGATGATTAAGAAGCCCCCGCTTTTCCTTTTATTTTTTTGAAGTAGCACCTTGCAAGGGGGCCTAGCGACTACCTTGGAAACGGGTCTCTCAACTCCATCCCTTGTGAGGGAGGCTGCGAGAGCTGCGGCTGGTGGAGCCTGTCAGAAACCCGCCAAGTATGTTGCTTTCCATGACACTACCGGGGTGTGTTATAATTCACCCTTTCTCTTCTCCTCTCGAAAGAGTTTGTATGTAAATTTCAACCTATTTTAAGGGTTATTTTCACTCAAGTGAAATCTATCAAGGAAGGAGGTTATTTTTACAGTGCACAGCAACTGCTGGTCACCATGACAACAGGCCTGGTGAAACGCAATAAAGCATCCCTCTCTTATCGTAAACACAAAAGGGAACCTCTGAAGTCTAAGAGAAAGGCAATTATTATTGGGTGGGGGGAAAGGGCAAAGGAGTATTTTCAACATCACATGGCTCTTCTTAGCTTAGAAAGTTATCCCCGGCAAGCTTTTGCCACATCGCCTGGCTCAGAAGAGTTGGAACGGGGTGGGGTGTTGTGCACAGAAGCATAAAATCAGGGACAGTGTATCAATTTGGGTGGTACCCTTGGGCCAATGTGGCCCAATGCATAGAGCAGAATAATTGCACACCGGTCCTTTCCATTTCTACTGCCGTGGGATAGCCTACATGTGTACAAGCCTCAACCATGTGGTCATCAGCATGGAAAATAGCCAGGGAACCAACCATGACACTGAAGCCCACAAGTGCAGATGGCAGGATGTTGTCAATGGCTCCTGGCTGGACGCCCAGGAAATTATAAAGACAAGGAAACGTTTCTTACTGTCCTTTTCTATTTCAATATTACAGAGAGAGGCTATAGAACCCAGCCTCTTGGATAATGGTGTTGTCCCGAGTGAATCTCCACCCCCTGTCTCTCCCACTTCCTCATTCGTCACTTCTACAGGTGCTGCTAAGTGCCCTCTGCCTTTCAGCTCTTTGCTCTCCTACTTTCAAGGCAGGAAGGTAAACCGCATTTCCATGCGCTGCTCTGCTTCGCCAGAAGTGGCTTAGTCATGCTGGCCACGTGACCCGGAAGTTGTCTGTGGACAAACGCCGGCTCCCTCGGCCAATAAAGCAAGATGAGCGTGCAACCCCAGAGTCGGCCACAACTGGACCTAATAGTCAGGGGTCCCTTTACCTTTTAAAATACAGTATACAGTTTTGGGTCCTCGCTCCCCCCCTTTATTTTCCTTTCTACACGGGTTCTGTTTCTCTCTCTCTCTCTCTCTCTCTCTCTCTCTCTCTCTCTCTCTTTCTTTTAGTTACATCTCACCATGTTTAGCACACGTATAATTATGTACTTTTTGTTCTTTCAGTAAAGATTTTTTTTTATGAAATGAAACAATACCCTCGCCAATTTGGAAGGTCATCAATTGCTTTAAGCAGGTCTGGTTGAAGAGGAACATTTTTGTCTGATGCCTTCATTACATATCTTTAGGCAAGCCTTCCTGGGGAGAGTATTCCACAGACGGGAAGCCATTGCAGAAAAGGCCCATTCTCAGGTTGCTGTTCCATCATGGAAAGAAGGTTGGATCAATCCATCAACCTCTGATGGATGATTTAGAAGGACTGGGTCTGGCATCATTTCCGCTGTGTGTGTGTGTGTGCCAGTATCCATACTCAGCAGAGTAACATCTCAACGCAGCTCCTTCTTTGGAAGTGTCTTCAGGGTTGAAGGTACACACAATAGGCAATAAACACTCATGGACGCCATAAAGATTCAGTCAAGTGTAGCAGTCCAGGCATAAAAGCATATTGGCAGCAAATCTATACAGACATTCGCCACTGCTGTGGTCAAGGCATGCTTAGAGTCCAACAAGAGTCCAAGACTCTCTGTCTGCTTCTCTCACCGCAAGGTGCAAGCAAGAGACTCACTAGTTACAACAAATTGCACAGAACTGTTGTTGTTATGAATCCTAGAACAATAGGGTCCAAAATGCAGCAGTCTGATTGGTCTGCAGGAGCCACCCAATCCAGCTCAAGGTGGAAGTAAATCAGCGACCTGATTGGCCTACAGGAGCAGCCCTGAATTAGCCAATCACGCGGGGCCCATTGTGTAAATAATGTATATAGAGCTAGACATTTGGGGAAAGTTTCATTCATTGCTACTATGAGCTGAATAAAGAGCATGAAATTCACACTCGACTCTGAGTATATTTCAGTTGTTATCAGTACTTCCTGTCCTAAAGCACATGTCCAAAGAACAGTTCCCACAGGAAACATCCTTGCATAGACAAAACAATTTCAGCCTTCTGTTGCTTCTTGAAACTTCTTCTCTGTTCTTCTCTTGTTTCTGGAGCAAATGATTCTCACACAGAGAAAGAGAATACCCAACAAGGGCCACGCGGAGAAGGATCTCAGATGATGATCACGGGGTCCGGGTCAGTTTATATGGGGAGAGGCAGTCTTTGAGGTACAGGCATCACTTATGTGACTTCTACTTACATGAAAATAATAAAATAATCCAATTCAAATCCAGAAGTGGCAAGAGAGAGCTAGAGAGGTCTACATACATTGGATTTTACACTCCTAGTCCAACTTGGAATGTGTCATCTGAACATGAACATGCAAGGCTGGCGGAAGTTGGGGGCACCCAAGATCTGTTGGGAGGACAGGTGTCCCTCACAATAGGCAGGATCAGCCCAGACATAATCTGAAAAGGCCCAAGATCTCTCATGCAAACAGAACCAGCAGAATGAAATTTGGATCACAAGTTCAGGACATGGTTCTGCATTTCAAGTGGGCACAGCCACTCAGTCACCACATATTTCAAGGCCACAGTAGGGTGAGGGGTGATGCAATGTGGTACCACCCATGAGCCCTGAGCTATCACAAGGAATCTTGATATGTCAACCCTCTGCTGGAATTCCAGCTTGACTCAATCCCACGTTTTAAAGGCAAGGGGAGGAAAGATGCAAAAGATATTCCAATGTCATATCTGAAACGAGGCCTCTTGAACATTCTGAATTAGTAATGGGAGTATGTTGAGAGAAATAAATTGCATTTTTTGCCCCCTGGCTTCTAAACACTGCAGCCTTGACAGATATCGTATGTTTTCAACTGTATTTCCATGACAATGAGAGCTATGAACTTCCTTGGAAGTGGGGGGAAAGGAAAAGAAAGCTGAGGTTCTTGGTAATATAATATAAAACCTGCTTTTGTTTTACACAGAGAATTAGTCGAAATGGAGATAGGTATTTTGTGTCCACGTCCTTCCTTATTTTAGATTTGTCCCGCCTTCCACAGGATTACATTCCTTCATTCATCCTTTCATGAGTCACACCCCTCCTCATCCAGGCCAAAGCACCTCAACGGAAAGGGTGGAAACAACACAAACTCCATGTTCCCCTGTCCCCTTCCTCCTTTTCCACTTTCCCTCTCTCCACCTGCCCCAGACTCCTCTCTCCTCCACTCATCCCGCCTGAAATGGGAGGCGTGTTATTGGCTGACAAATTCAGCTCCAAACAAAGGGAAAGGGTTGAAGGATCAGGGCAACCTTAGATGACTGCAGCCCTGGGACTGAACTAAACGTAGCATGACATGGCAGCATATTGATCCAAGAGCTGTAGTTTCATAGCACAACAAGGAATAATAATAATAATAATAATAATAATAATAATAATAATAATAATAATAATAATATGTACCCCACCACTCCGGGCTGCTTCCAACCATTAAAAAGCATAATAAAACATCAAACATTCAAAACTTCCCTCTACAGAGCTGCCTTCAGATGTCTATGGAAAATTGTATTTGTTTATCTCCTTGACATCTGACGGGAGGGCGTTCCACAGGGCGGGCGCCACTACCGAGAAGGCCCTCTCCCTGGATCCCTGTAACCTTGCAGTGAGGGAACGGCCAGAAGGCCCTCGGAGCTGGACCTCAGTGTCTGGGCTGAACGATGGGGGTGGAGACGCTTCTTCAGATACACAGAGCTGAGGACTTTAAAGGTCAATGCCAACATTTTGAATTGTGCTCGGAAATGGACTGGGAGCCAGTCTCGATCTTTTGGGATCGGTGTTATTGTTAGAATTCCTGCTCCATGATTGCAGTTATGGGATTGTTGTCTGTCACATGATGGTATATGTTTTGACTCCACAGTGTGGGAAGTCACAGAGACAGGATGTTTGTGTTACAGTGGTACCTCGGGTTAAGTACTTAATTTGTTCCGGAGGTCCGTGCTTAACCTGAAACTGTTCTTAACCTGGAGACCACTTTAGCTAATGGGGCCTCCTGCTGCTGCTGCGCCACTCTGCGGAACCCTAAGTGTGCTGATGTCTGTTGGCATCGGTCGCTGTGATGTTTGGGCTGAAGAAAGCTTTTGAAGCTCCCAAACAATCAACCAAGAGGGAGAGAACATGCCAGTCGGGCATGTGTCTCTGCCAAGGTCCTACTCGAGTGTAGGACGAGCTCCTGACAGTTATATGGTCCCGGTGTTATATGCTACTGCTCTGGGACTGGTTCAACCCAGATGGAAAGTTTTCCTGCGTGGAGGGAAGCAGGCAGACCCAGAATTCCCCGTGTGCTTCTTTGTGGCCAACCGGTTTGTGAAAATGTGGCCGACTCCCAGCCGGCTTTCTGGTGAAAGCGATGGGCTGGAGAGTGGGCCCTGCTTTCCACCTCCCTCCCTCCTGCTTTCCGGAGAAGAAAGGCTCCTGCCCGTGACGCACACCGCAGGGGAGCAATGGGCTCCTGCCTTCTCCTTCTCTTGCACATCTCGTCTCCGCTTCTTCAGTGTTAATATCGCCTGGCTCACCTCCTCCAATAAAGCAAACACAGCCAGGAGCTTTTACAGGCATCCATGGGGTTTGCTGAGCAGCTGCCATTGAATTTCTGTCATGGCTGGTTCCCTTGAGGTCCTTAGCAATCTCCGCCTGCAGCCTCATCGAGTGTCTCTCTTGCAGAACCAAAGATTGCTCTTTCCTTTCTTTTCTTGTTTTCTGACCTGCTTTTTCTGCCTCTGGTCTAGTAGCTCACAGACCCACAAACTAGCCTTTCCATATATATATATATATATATATATATATATATATATATATATATGCATTATATATGTCCCCAAAGCATCCACAGTGCTGATTTCTGCAGATGAGTTGCACAAAGGGCAGGAACTATGTCTGCTGCCAGGGAAAGGAAGAGTGGGGGCGATAGTTTAGGATTTTCAAAAAGTGAAAATCTGGATACAAATGTTGTTGAGGTTTCTTTTGGCCTGGCCAAAGTTCTTGAGCTTTTATTAAAATGAAAATTGCAAAAGTCAACACTACTGATGGGCTTTTCCCGGACATCTCAGCAATTTCTGCCTAGACACTGGAAATGATATATAATGAAATGAAAAGGGTGTTTAGAATAAAGTTTGTTTTTTAAAAAAACCAGAAGCTTTTCTTTTGGGAATTATAGGGACAGAACTACCTAAACTGTACCGAAATTTATTCATGTGTGCTACTATAGCGGCAAGGATGTTCCTTGCCCAAAAATGGAAAGAAGCAGAAGTCCCAGTAAAGAATGAAGGGATACAAAAACTTATGGAATATGCAGAAATGGTGAAACTTACCGGAAGAATAGGAAATCAAGATAACAAGCTTTTTTTATTAAAGAATGGAAATGGTTTATTGAATGTTTACAGATAAATTGCAAACAGATAAGAACACTGGAAGGCTTATTGTAATAACCTGCAGTTTCATAAGAGTATATATTTTAAGAAGATGAATAAATGAGCAAATTAAATTTATTTAGGTACAGTGGTGCCCCGCAAGATGAAATTAATTCGTTCCGCAATTTTTGTCGTCTAGCGAATTTTTCGTCTTGCGAAGCACGAAATCCCATAGGAATGCATTGAAAATCAATTAATGCGTTCCTATGGTCAAAAAAAGTCCAAACAAAGCCAAATTTGGTACAACAACAGTTTATTAACTGCTCTTTAAAGTCACACATACTGTAAAGAGCAGTTCAAAAATTGAAGGGAAAATAAATTAACTTTATAAACCAAACATGTCTTTGTTTTTAGACAAAGAAAACAAAGTCGCGAGACGTTTTCGTCTTGCGAAGCAAGCCCATAGGGGAAATTCGTCTTGCGAGGCAAATCGAAAACGGAAAAACCTTTCGTCTAGCGAGTTTTTTGTCTTGTGAGGCATTCGTCTTGCGAGGTACCACTGTATGCAGAAGATATTAAAAATAAATTTAAGGAGCTGCAGAAAGAGGGGGAAGGAAGTCAAGTTTTGGAATGTTAAAATGATTGTAAAATCAGTGAAATGTATAAATCTGAAACGTGTGTATAAATAAATAAATAAATAAATAAATAAATAAATAAATAAATTCTCCCTGGACGCTGCTTAAGCAGGTTGAATACCAGCTATGTCTGGAAAATTCCAGACATATGGAAACCCTACGATAGCTAGACATTGAGGTGTGATTTCTCATGATGCGTCACACTGCCAAAGTCCACCTGTTTACTCCGTTCCGTGAAGCTTACTCCTGAGAAACACGAGAGCCTTTATTGGGCCTTCCGAGTGTAGTGGATCTCCATCTACAGGTAATTCCAGCATCCACAAAAGCGAAAGTTGAGACCGCCATCTTTCCCCTGACATCACTAGGCTTTGGTTCAGGCCTTCAAACAGTGGTGGATATTCTCCGAAATAGTAAGTTTAATTGCTCACGCACCGGCAACCCCTCAGAAGCAGACTTGTTCAAAATGCCATTATTTCTGAATTTCTAGACATTCTGAAGCACAATACATGGTATGTTACACAGTGCAGTGCATCAGCAAAGAAAACCTAATGGAAGATAGTCTCGCAAGCAGTTAAAAATAAAGCCCATTATAAAACCAAACCTTTCGCTAGAATAAAGTGTGCATTTGCTTAACACAAGAGCTGCACTTTAAAAGCATGTTAGGAACAATTGCTCTTCAGAATACATAAAAATGGAGGCTGCCGGCTATTAAAGTGCTACCATATTCTGCCCCCCACTCAAGTTCACTTACAAAAGCACTGAGATGGTTTTTCCATGTCTAAAGTGGGGGGAAGAGATAATGAAACAGCTGAATTCAGAATCATAGAATCTTAAGAGTTGAAAGGTTCCCTGGGGTTGCCTAGTCCAACCACGTACAATGAAGGAACCTCAGCTAGATCACACAGGACAGGTGGACATCCCATCTCTGCTTTAAAACCTTCAAGGAAGGAGAGTTCCACCCCCACTCTTGTTGGAGTGTGTTCCACTGTCAAACAGCTCTTCCCTGGCTTATGTTGCAACAATTTTTTGAAAAATAATCTCTACTTTGCATTTTCTTCTTTTTTCATTTGATTTCATTTTGACAAACTGATACTCATAAATAAATAAGAATAAAAATGTGCACCCCACCCCAATACCATTCCGTTGTAACTATCCGACCTCCCAAAATTTCAACACCTCTTGTGTGTTTTTTTTTGACTTAAAAAAATTATACAGGCAGCAAAACAAAGAAGCCTAAGTTAACATTGCCTTCTACCAATAAGAAATAATAATAATTATTACAATACAGTGGTACCTCAGGTTAAGTACTTAATTCGTTCCGGAGGTACGTACGGTACTTAACCTGAAACTGTTCTTAACCTGAAGCACCACTTTAGCTAATGGGGGCCTTCAGCTGCCGCCGCACTGCCGGAGCATGATTTCTGTTCTCATCCTGAAGCAAAGTTCTTAACCTGAGGTACTATTTCTGGGTTAGCAGAGTCTGTAACCTGAAGCGTATGTAACCTGAGGTACCACTGTAATGAAAATGCTAAAAATACATTTACTTCCCCTTTTGAACTTCTATTCTGGTTACAATATATTACTATTCTATAAGAATCTATTATATCCTTTGCTGTCCCATATATTATTTTATTTCCCAAATTCAACCTAACCCTCCCCTCCTCCCCACTGCTTCCCTTCACCTGTGTGAGATCTTCCCATCATTATATTTTTTTCTAGTTGCTTTAAACAAATAGAACAACATGAAAACTATTATGATTACTTCTTTTGTCCTTACACGCTTAACCATTGCCTATTAAGAGTTCTGCTTTATCACCGTATTTCTTCATGTATTTCCCTATGTGTCAGGGAACTGACATCAGAGTGAGAGGCGAAGGGGAGGCTCACAGATGATGCTGGCGAAGGACCCAGCAGCAGGGGGAGAAACAGCTCAGTGGAGGGGGAAGCTAATCAGCGCAACACCAGGGAGAAAGGGGGGACAGATGGGGGAAGTGGAGAGAGGGCTCCAGGACTCTTCACTGGACATCAGTGAAGAGAGCCCAGGTCCTCCGCTGCCCACGCCCTCCCTGCGCAGAAGACTCCCGCGCAGTGAGAGGAGGAGGAGACTGGGTGTCAAACAACTTTTATGTTGGAAGAGGTTCAAGAAACGCCCACTGATGGATTCTGCCAGCGATTGAGGCAGCCGCGATGAGCAAGGGCTATGCAGTCAGAAAGGTTTAACAAGGCAAATTAGCCTAGAGAGGCACCAGTTTACGCACAAGTAACTCATAGCTATTACACTATGCATTCCCAATCTGTAAAGAATTTTTGGTTGGAGCAGTCCCTGATTGATGCAGTCATTTTTGCCATCTCGGCAAACTCACAAATCTTAACTTGCCATTCTGTCATTTGTGGTACTTTTTCTCTTTTCCAATGTTTTGCCATAAGCATTCTTGCGGCTGCGGTTATATACAAAAATATATTCCTTTTGTCCTTGGGTATGTCGTTTGTTAATAAACTCAATAAGTATGACTCCGGGGTTTTTTGAAATAGAGCTGCTGAGGATCTTTTTGATCTCCTCATGTATCTCATTCCAGAATTGTCTTACCACCTTACATCCCCACCACATATGGTATAATGTCCCCACCAATTTCAACACCTCTTGTGATGGTTTAACTTTGACCCCTTTCCGTTTTAACAGTACAAATTCTACAATATCTCCTCAAAACCATTTTTCCTGTGTATTCCCCGTCTTACCTTAATGGCACATGTTAATTTATCATTAATAGCTATATCCCACACCTCTTTATACCATTCTTCCATTTTATATTCTGCCTGCCCCCTTCTGCTTCCTAGCTAACATAATTCATGCAGCTGTCAATAAATTTGTGAGCAAGTCCTTCATCACCTGCGAACCTTCCAGCCCATCGTAATTTGATAACCATGCTACCTCTGGACTTTTGGTCAGCTTTAACCCAGTGGTTTCTGTTATCTCCTTAAACACCTTTTGCCAGAAAAATTGTACATATTTACACTCCCACCACATGTGAACATAACTCCCTGTTTCCTGGCATTTTCTTTTATTTTTACTGGGAGTAAAAAGCATTTGATCCGGCCAATTTCTGTGCCTGAATTCCATGCTTTCAAAGCTACAGGTTTCTGAGCTGCTCTGCTAAGCTCCCCACAAATTCCCAGACTATGCCTTTTGTATCTCAGGGTCTGAGCTTTGACAGACAGCCCTGCATTGTGATCTTCTAGTGAGGAAGCTGAATCAGTTCTGGACAGGAGGAAATCTTCATTTTCAGTTTCTGTGTTGGAAGGTTTACCTAAAAAAAAATAATTAAAATCTTAATAAGGAGAATTAGTAGTTTAGTTTTGCATTTTGAGTACAATTTCATTATTTGGTTTCCAGCCACCATATTAAGTGCTCAGATCTCACGTGAAGATGTGAATATCATTGCCAAAAATACTGTTTGAAATCTTCCTGGAAGAAATAGGCTTGCTTTGTGAGATATTTTTATACCTTCCAGCCCGATAGGGAACAGAGCAGTGCTGGTGAATTCAAGCTTGTGTTATCAAATACTTAATTTCTAACGAGTGTAAGAACCAATGTTTGAGGGGGAATTTACCAATCTGAATTCAATTCCTTCCTTCCTTCCTTCCTTCCTTCCTTCCTTCCTTCCTTCCTTCCTTCCTTGTCAGGAAGACTGCCAATTGCTGTTATTTCCACAAAATGGACACCAATTTCTGCACCTTTAAAAATGTCCAGATATTGACCTGGATGGAATTTGAAATTCTGTGAGCTTTTTGCTCTTGTTGGCCGATTTTAGAACTTTGGAGGTTTAAAAAGAAGAATCTCTTCATAATTAGGAGCCCCCACAGTGCAGTTTTGCAGGGGCCTTGGGATGGGTCCTCCAAGCCCACAGAGCTTACTGTAAACCAGACATGCTGTGCTGCCCAGTAGATACCCATTTTGTTAGGTCACAAACTCTGCAATGTAAGCTAAGGTAAAGGACAAGGACCCAGGGACAGTTAGGTCTAGACAAAGGCGACTATGGGGTTGTGGTGCTAAATAATAATAATAATAATAATAATAATAATAATAATAATAATAATAAATTATTTATACCCCACCCATCTGGCTGGGTTTCCCCAGCCACTCTGGGCGGCTTCCAACAAAGTATTAAAATACAGTGGTCTGTTAAACACTAAAAGCTTCCCTAAACAGGGCTGCCTTCAGATGTCTTCTAAAAGTCTGGTAGTTGTTCTTCTCTTTGACATCTGGTGGGAGGGCGTTCCACAGGGCAGGTGCCACTACCGAGAAGGCCCTCTGCCTGGTTCCCTATAACTTGGCTTCTCGTAGGGAGGGAACCACCAGAAGGCCCTCGGCACTGGACCTCAGTGTCCAGGCAGAACAATGGGGGTGGAGACGCTCCTTCAGGTATACACCATTTGATTTAATATTGACCATCTTGCTTTCAGGCTGAGGAAGCCAGTGTTGGTCCACAGACAGCTTTTTGGGTGATGTGGCCGGCAGGACTAAACTGCTTCTGGCACAACAGAACACCCTGACTGAAGCCAGAGTGCATGGAAAAACCGTTTACCTTCCCGCTGCAGCAGTACCTATTTATCTACTTGCACTTGTGTGCTTTCGAACTGCTAGGTAGGTTGTCAGGAGCTGGGACAGAGCAACGGGAGCTCACTCCGTTGTGCAGATTCGAACCGCTGACCTTCTGATTGGCAAGCCAAGAGGTTCAGTGGTTTAGACCAGTGTTTTTCAACCACTGTTCCGTGGCACACTAGTGTGCCGCGAGATGTTGCCTGGCGTGCCGTGGGAAAAATTGAAAAATTCGAAAGATTTTTTTTAAAAAAAATGTCAAATTTTCGCCCACTAGGTGGGCGCCGGACTGTGTCCTGGGTATGGGTGGGGTGGGGTTTTTGATCCCACCCTCGGCCAGCAGGGGCGCCGATTGGCGCTCCTCAGGGGGACACCCTCCACTTTTCTGATGTCCGGGCTGTGATTGGTCCAGAATCCAGCCTGGACCTATCACAGTAGGACATCATCTTCCGACTTCCTTCCTGGCTGAGCACAGTGTGCGCAGCAGCGGAGAGAAGAAGACGTCGCAACTCGAGTCACCAGGAGGACCGGAGCAGGAGGAGACAGACGGAGACCAGGACTTGGCAGGAGTCGACACTGCAGAGAGACCGCATCCGGATCCAGACCAGGCCGCAGGTGCAGCGTGAGGTGAGGAGGTCATCTGGAACCAGTCGGTCACGGTCGGGTCTCGGAAGAGAGACGAGTGAGTCCAGCCCTGTGCAGCAGCAACAGCCCGGTAAGTTTATATATAGTCAATATAGGCACAGAGTTAATTTTTATAACATTTTCTAATGGTGGTGTGCCTCGTGATTTTTTTCATGGAACAAGTGTGCCTTTGCCCAAAAAAGGTTGAAAAACACTGGTTTAGACCACAGCACCACTCGCGTCCCTACCCGTGTCTGCAATGTACGGCCTGTGGCATACAAGTCTGACAGACTTATTGCCTCAGGCCTACCCAACCTGGGAGCCACACAGCGGCACGTGGTCCACCAGTCGCTTACTGCTGCCACCCCACAGTTGGCAGCCTCTGTTCCCTCCCCCCTGCCCCTGCTTTGCCCAGTCAGCAAAAGCATGAAGTTCGCGAAGCCCTGGTAGCCCATCCTATTAGGGTTGCTTAAGGTAAAGGTAAAGGGACCCCTGACCATTAGGTCCAGTCGTGGCCAACTCTGGGGTTGCGGTGCTCATTTCGCTTTATTGGCTGAGGAGCTGGCGTACAACTTCCGGGTCATGTGGCCAGCAGGACTAAGCCGCTTCTGGTGAACCAGAGCAGCGTATGGAAATGCTGTTTACCTTCCCGCTGGAGTGATACCTATTTATCTACTTGCACTTTGATGTGCTTTCGAACTGCTAGGTTGACAGGAGCAGGGACCAAGCAACGGGAGCTCTCCTCGGTGCGGGGATTCGAACCGCTGACCTTCTGATTGGCAAGTCCTAGGCTCTGTAGTTTAACCCACAGCGCCACCCATGTTCCTAGGGTGCTTAGTGGGGTGCAATTGTGCTGGTGTGCTGAGGTACATGTAGCATCAGGAACAAAGCAGCTCTAGATCTTCTTTGGCGACCACTCGTAGCCAGGTAAAATTGTCTTCCATGAACACGGTCTTAACAGTGAGTCTGTAAGTGACTGTGGAGGCCAATTCTGGATCCACGCGTCCTTCCACAGTGGGGATATAGGTTTCTGGGCAGGAGTTGATTGCGGTGAGGGTTTGTCAAGCATGTCTTCCTCTTAGCACATTTCTCCCTTTCGTCCTGAGTTCGAACGTTTTCAAAGTCCGTGACACATTTGGTTCTCCAACTGGAGCGCTCGCAGGCCAGTGTTTCCCAGTTGTTGGTGTTTATACTACATTTTTAAAAGATATACATCTGCTGTCAAGCCTTCCGCTGACAGCTATGCTCTCTGAGCCCCAGCCGTGAGTGACAGCCCAATTTGTCCCTCGAGAGCCTTAATTTGAATTTTGCACTTTCACTCCTGGGCTACCGCACAGCATTACCACAGCCACTTAGCCCTGATTCAGTGCTTCGGGAGTTAAACAGAAACCTGTTTCTGAGAAGGGTGGGGAATGAGTCATTACAGCATCTGGCTGCTTTAAAGAGGATTGCTGAGAACTGTGGTACTTGAGATTAACTTGAGAATTTGGGGGCGGATTTGCAGCAGGAGGATATTCCTCATGTACAATACCTGCCCCCTGAGTATATGTTAGCAGACTTGGCCCAGATGTCTCTTTGTTTTCATAGAGGAGACTAATTGCCTTTCTTGTTTCAGTCTGAGAAGTTTTCCTATGTCACTCTCCAAATAACGGGAGACATTTCTCAAGTTTTCCAGGTGCCTTCTCCCTCCTGGTAGGTTTCGTGCACGTGGTCTATACAGCGTCTCGTGCTCAAAAACAAAAACAGTCCTTATTTGCAAACCTTGCGTTGCCTCTGCAATGTCTGCTCTCATGAGGAGTTCTGTCAATTGTTGGACATGCTGGCTGGCAACGGAAAACAAGGAATCTCAAAAATGCAAATGCAGCAACTTTTGTCGATTGTTGTCTCCCATGCCACCTGTATTTGGAAATATCGAAAGGGAACGCAGCGCTACCGAAAGAGGTGAATTGACAAGCTGAGAAACCTGGAAGTTAAAGGCAGCGTTATTTCTCCAGTGTTGGCAATTGCTTTCAGAGGAAGAGGAGAAAACGTTGCACCTGCTTCCCTCAGTGCGTTTTGTGTGTTTGTTAATGCACCATTTGATTTCATATTGGCCATAATAATAATAATAATTTTACTATTTGTACCCTGCCCATCTGACTGGGTTGCACCAGCCATTCCTTTTCTATCATTAAATTGGGTGCTCTTTTCTCCAGAAATGCCATGTGCATTTAAAACACAGTGAAGATAGAGGCGCAACAACAGTAGTTCTCTACTTCTCTCGTGAGCCGCTTGCAGAGAAAGATGGTCCCTGTGCTGATGTGAAATTCAGTCCAAGGACTCAGTGCAGCAGAGAAGAAGACCTTGCTTCTCCTTCCAAGTTGGCCATTCGTGAAGATGAATGCTGGGGGGAGACTTAGTCAGGGGGCCTCAGTGGCCCGGAGTGCCTTCCATCAGCTTCGGCTGGTGGCCCAGCTATGCCCCTAAAAAAATCAAAACAGTCTTCCTGCGGTGCTTCTTTGTATGGTCCTCTCAAGTCTACATTAGGATGCCTTAGTTTTGAGAGGTCCTACCTACAAATGGTCCTACCTTGGAGGCGAGAGACTGGGTTCAGTATAGCCTCAGTGGCTCGGAGCGCCTTCCATCAGCTTCAGTAGGTGACCCAGCCACGCCTCTATCTAGACAGGGATAGCATAACTACTGTTGTCTATGCTCTGGTAACCTCGTGGTTAGATTACTGCAATGCGTGATATGTAGGGCTGCCTCTGAAGACGGTTCAGAAACTTCAGCTGGTGCAGAATTCAGCGGTCAGGTTGCTCACCTGAGCAAGACAGTTTGAGCACATTACACTGATCCTGGTTCGACTGCACTGGCTACCAATTACTTTCTGGGCCCAATTCGAAGTGCTGGTTTTAACCTATAAAGCCTTAAATGGCTCAGGACTGCAATACCTCAAGGACCGCCTCTTTCCCTTTGAACCTACCCAGACCCTGAGATCATCTTCTGAGGCCCTCCTTCATGCGCCTCCTCCGTGAGAGGTCTGGAGGGTGGCAACACAAGAACAGGGCCTTCTCTGCAGTGGCTCCCCATCTGGGGAATGCTCTCCCCAGGGAAGTTCGCCTAGTGCCTTCATTACACACCTTTAGGCACCAGGCAAAAACGTTCCTTTTTAATCAGGCCTTTGGTTGACCTGATTGACATCCTATACCCTTTTAAAATGTGGCTCTCTTGGGGGGGGGGCAGTGTTATTGGGTTGTTGTTTTTTATTTTGAATATATATATAGAGAGAGGGGGGGGTTATGTTGATCTTGTTCTGTGAATCACCTTGAGACCTCCATGTATAGGGCAGTATATAAATTTAATCAATCAATCAATCACCCTATGCACACCTAATTGCAAGTAAATCCTGTCGAACACCTACTGAGACTTATTTCCTGGTCTGTCCCTCAGTTTCGTTTTGCCGCATTACTGAACTTTAAAATACAATCACTTTCTCAAGTTTGTAAGGACACTCTTTGCACTGCAATCTCTTGACAGCTTTTAAAATAACGGAAGCGAATTAACGTGTTGAAGGCTGCAATCCTACCGAAGTCGTAATGTGGGAAAGGAAGTGATCTTCATATGGAAGATTCATATTGGAGGCTTTTGAAACAAGCTAGTCAGTCTTTGTGCCAAGGAAGATTCCCACGAGGGTGCTCTAAATACGTAGCTTAATTGTTATGTGCACGCTGGTGATGAAGACCAATGATCAAAACCAGCCAAGTTTTAGAAGATTTTTACAGAATGTGAAAATTAGTGCGTTGCCATTTTTCTTAAAGATACCAGCAAAGCTCAGGCCTGGATCAAACTCATCTGACAGCAGTGTACAACCAGCTCAGCAAATACAACAGAGTTAAAATTAATTTTAGCGTGCATTTCTCCTCTGTAAAATTTTAATTTAAAAAACCAAATAAATATATATATTTTTTAATAATCTAAATCATTCCACATGAGTGCAAGCCGGTGTTGTCAAAACACACTTTCCTACACATAATGCAAAACTGGAGACTTAGGGGGACAATGCAAAGCACCCCAAAGATTGCCACCCAGCCACAAACAGAGTGACCTTGTAGATGAGCACAGAGACAGTATAAAAAAAGACTCAGAAACTAAAACTCCATTGGCGTCATGTTTCTCAACCAGTAAGATTTCACCACACACTCATGATCAGTTGAGTCACCAGTGGAAGAAGATTTGGGTGGTTGGTGGAGGGCTGTAGTTCAGGGGTTGTAGTCTTGCACTGTTCCCATTCATTTTAATGGAGCTCACCCGGGAGACCTTTCTGGTGAACTGGGCCGCCATGCTCTGTAAAGAAGCTGACAGGAGAAGATATTCGGAGCACACTGTTCACGCTTCTCAGTCATCCTTGCCTTGTAGAAATGGCTACTCCAAGCTCAGTTGGCTTTGACCGCTATCATCAATTGCCATCAACACTGCATTTAGCTGACATAATTACTTATTGTTACAATCAGTGGCCATTAGGTTATAGCTAAATTACAGTGTCAGTCCCAGGGAAGTGCTATTACAACCCCGTGAATATGCGAAGTTCATTGCACATGATTAACACTGCTCCTGCCGCCACTGCCCATGGAGCAAAGGCAAAAGGAATTAGTGAGGGCCTGCCACTTATTGCAAAGTGCTGCCGGATTACAGGAACAGGGATGGCGCCGTCAACTGTTATAACTTCATCGTTCAAGCTGTATCTCTTCCATACTGGTTGAGGGGGGAACCGGACTGGGATTCGGAGGATGAAGCCAGTGACCTCTCTGACTCAGAAATCAAGGACCAAAGCTCTAAGGTATGGTTACCAGACGTCCCTGGATTTACAAATCTGTCCCCGGACAAAATCTGTCCCCAGAATGTCCCCGGATTTCATTTAATGTCCTCGGATTTATATTTTAAGTGTTGTAGATTTATTAGTAGGGAATGAATGTTGTGTGATGGGTTCAACGGCACAAGACACATCATATGGGGACTTCCAGCGAGACAAAATGGCGGGCGCCACGGCAGCGGGCAGCTGCTGAAGCCAGCCACAGCAAACTGTGCTACCAGGCTGGCTCCAGGCTGCTGAGACTTCCACTGCCACTACCGCCACCACTGCCAAGGGCGAACCAAGGACGCCCGGCGCATCAGCTGGGGGAACCGCTGACACCCCCCCACCCCAAATTGGGCTGGGAGAGAGAGAGCGCAGCCACCCGACCGACTGCCCGACATTACCAACATCTCCTTAACCCAACTCCCCTGTAGCTGCTGAAGTCCTCTCACCAATCCTGCAAAAACAAATTAGAGATGAGCTTGCAGTATCTCCAAATCTGGGAGAGTTGTGTACAGCTATTAACCAAATGAAAAACAACAAAGCCAGTGGACCTGATGGGATACCAGCTGAAATCTTCAAAGTGGGTGGAATTGAACTTACACAACAACTTCACAAGCTTATTGAAAAATTTTACACATTACTTGGGAAGACAGGCGAACTAATATCAGTGTACTAGAAGAAGCAAAGATCACCAGTGTTGAAGCAATGATTCTTCAACATCAACTTCATTGGACTGGTCACGTTGTGCAGATGCCTGATTATTGTCTTCCAAAGCAACTACTCTATTCCGAACTTAAAAATGGAAAGTGTAATGCTGGTGGTCAACAAAAGAGGTTTAAAGACTGTCTCAAGGCAAATCTAAAAAAATGTAGTATAAACACTGACAACTGGGAAACACTAGCCTGCAAGCGCTCCAGTTGGAGAACAGCCTTTTCCAAAGGTGTCATGGGCTTTGAAGACACTCGAACTCAGGATGAAAGGGAGAAACGTGCTAAGAGGAAGGCACGTTTGGCAAATCCACACCGTGATCAACTCCCTCCCGGAAACCAATGTCCCCACTGTGGAAGGATGTGTGGATCCAGAATTGGCTTCCACAGTCACTTATGGACTCATTGTTAAAACCGTGTTTATGGAAGACAATCTTACTCGGTTACGAGCGATCACCAAAGAAGAAGATTCGTCATTTTCTCAAAGGAGCTCAAGGAAGTCAACGTGGTTCTCCCTCGGGGCTCATCCACACTTCTGCCTGTGCCATGCCTCGAAAGCATGGGTCTGAGTGGTTTTCTGCTTGCCCCACAATTTCTCCAGGGAAAACCAGCACTAAATCGGATCAAACGCCAATCCAAAGAAAACCCAATTGATGTTTACCCTGATTCAGCGCTAAAGAGTGGGTTTTCCTGGGGATAAGCAGTGGGATAAACAGAAAAATTGTTATTATTATTGTTGTTGTTGTTGTTGTTGTTGTTAGTCCTCAGACTGCTTGCACATCCAGAAGCTGCAGGAGCACCTTTGCAGATATTTCAGTGTATGCACAAACATCAGCAATGTATGAAGAATCATCTCTTTTTTTTTAAAAAAAAGATATTTATTAAAGTTTTTAAAGTATAACAGTAAAAAATAAAAATAAAAAGAAACAAAATACAAAATACAACATAGAAACAGTTAAAAAACAAATAATTTTCTGTAACATATCTTCCTTACGCTTATTTCCCCGGACCTCCTCATACCTCCCTTCTTTGTATTCCACTTCAATTTGTTAGTTCAGCAAATCCTTACCATTAAGCTTTTACCCATTTGTAAACCTTTTTTCATGTCTCCTAAAGCATTACAGCTGGAAACCACTTAGTTTCTATCCAACATCCTTCTAACATTCATTAATTTTACAATATTTCTTGAAATAGTCTTTAAATTTCTTCCAGTCTTCTTTCACCAACTCTTCTCCCTGGTCTCGGATTCTGCCAGTCATTTCCGCCAGTTCCATATAGTCCATCAGCTTCATCTGCCATTCTTCCAGAGTGGGTAAATCTTGTGTCTTCCAATGCTTTGCAATAAGTATTCTTGCTGCTGTTGTAGCATACGTAAAAAAAGTTCTGTCCTTCTTTGGCACCAATTGGCCGACAATGCCCAGGAGAAAGGCCTCTGGTTTCTTCAGGAAGGTATATTTAAATACCTTTTTCAGTTCATTATATATCATTTCCCAGAAAGCCTTAATCTTAGGGCACGTCCACCAAAGGTGAAAGAATGTACCTTCAGTTTCTTTACATTTCCAACATTTGTTATCGGGCAAATGATAGATTTTTGCAAGCTTGACTGGGGTCATGTACCACCTGTATATCATTTTCATAATATTCTCTCTTAAGGCATTACACGCCGTAAACTTCATACCTGTGGTCCATAACTGTTCCCAGTCAGCAAACATGATATTATGTCCAACATCTTGTGCCCATTTAATCATAACAGATTTCACCGTTTCATCCTGAGTATTCCATTTCAGCAGCAAGTTATACATTCTTGACAAATTCTTAGTTTTGGGTTCTAGCAGTTCTGTTTCCAGTTTTGATTTTTCCACCTGGAAGCCAATTTTCTTATCCAAATTATATGCCTCCATTATCTGATAATAATGAAACCAATTTCTCACTTTGTTTTTTAATTTCTCAAATCATCCCCAGATGTGTCATTTCCAGTTACACAATAACTGGAACCAACTCACTCTCCCAATTGCTACTAGCGTCAGAGGAAAATGCCCCGGTATAGTTGGTAGAACGTAGGATGTGTCTCTTCCTCGCCCATGGCGATGAGGGGAATTAGCAGGATAGAAGGAAAACCTGCAGAGGGAGCCCAGCTGCTTCCAGAAATAGTCTAAGGATTCCCTGCACCGATGCTGCTTCCAGGTTGCCTGGGTTTGCTAGGTCAGAGGGTCAAAATACTCAGGCAAAAGAGTTGAGAGCATCCCCTTGCCCTTGCTCTGGCCATAGGCTTCTAAATGGACATGCAGTTTCCCAGGCTATAAATTAGCAGTGTGATGAGGCACAACCAGCTGTTGCTAGACGTGACATGGATGCTCAGGTAGACTCCCTTGCCGCTGTATTGCCTTCCCTTGCTGAGACAGGGGCTACTCTCAGGCCAAGACTTGTATTATGACACGGCTGTAAGTTATGCATTTAGCTGTTCATGTGAGTGCTCTACTTCCAGGATGCCAAAATGGAGGAGGGTCTTCATGGAAAACCACACGGCTACTAGACATAGTGGAAAAACCTGGAAATCCTCCCGCTTTGCATGTGAAAACTACATATATAATTATCACCCACTCTATTGGGCAGTGGCTCTCCAGGGTTGCAGGAAGAAAGAGCTCTTTCCGGCCACGCTGCCCAAGGACCAAGGGCTGACCTTATGTATGTAAGCATGTGGTTGACCACCAAGTTCAGCCCGGACCCTGAGGTCCAGCTCCGAGGGCCTTCTGCCAGTTCCCTCCCTGCGAGAAGTGAGGTTACAGGGAACCAGGCAGAGGGCCTTCTTGGTAGTGGCACCCGCCCTGTGGAACACCCTTCCACCAGATGTCAAGGAAATAAACAACTACCTGGCTTTTAGAAGACATCTAAAGCTCCCTGTTTAGGGAAGTTTTTTAATGTTTGATGTTTTATCGTGTTTGTAATATTCTGTTGGGAGCCGTCCAGAGTGGCTGGGGTATAAATAAATTATTATTATTATTATTAGCCATTCAAAAATGATTGGGGATTTTCACTGATGGTCTCAGGCAGAGATCTGCACCAGCCCTGGTATACAAAGACGCCATCAAATTAAAAATGCTGAGGAATGATGCTGCCAAAGTTCCCACAAGTTTGTTTAGTGCTGCATTTAAAAAATCTCTCTCTCTCTCTCTCTCTCTCTCTCTCTCACACACACACACACACACACACACACACACCCTTTCCTAGAGTCCCAGAGGGGCTTCAACACTCTGCCCTCAAAAAAACGGGGCTTTTCCCCTTTGCAAAAGAATCTGCACAACTGTGAGCCGACCCCCCCCCCCAAAAAAATGGGGCTTTCCCCCTTTCCTCCTCTAAAAACTAGGTGCGTCTTATGGTCAGGTGCATCTTATGAAGCGAAAAATACGGGACTTTTTTTTAAGATTTGCCTTGAGAGTGTCTTCAAATCTCTTTTGTTGACCACTGGCATTACGCTTTCCATTTTTAAGTTCGGAATAGAGTAGTTGCTTTGGAAGACGGCCATCGGGCATCCACACAACGTGACCAGTCCAATGAAGTTGATGTCGAAGAATCATTGCTTTGACACGGGGGATCTTTGCTTCTTCCAGTACACTGGCATTGTCTTCCCAAGTGATGTGTAAATTCCACGTATGGCATTGTGCCGACAAAGTGGTATTAGAAAAGTATTGTTCCTTTGCTGTCATTGCCACAAAACGTGCTCACCAATGGTCTTTCACACATTAAGGTTCAGACCAAGTTTTCTGCCACTTGGGTTCAAACCATCATCCCATCAGATACTTCATAGTTGTAACCAAGCTAAAGCTAGAGAGAGTGTATAGGAACAATCCTGTCTACAGTTGCCAGCTCTGTATCCCACTGAGTCCCTAGGGCTTCAGTTAGGAGCACCAGCCGTTCCAAACCATAGATGCTCCATCAGTGGGGTTTTCTGTGTCATCACCACCAAGAAGAGGCCAGCAGAAAGGGAAACCGAACTCTCCTGACATCACTGCCCTCTCTTTGCTTCTCTGAGCAAAAGGGGCCACAGTTGTCACCTTGTGCCTCTTAACAAACCATGCACCTTGCCATTGTTATGGCAGATTCTGTTTCACGCAATAAGCAGCAGAAGAGTAAACCTCTAGAGTCCGAGCAGACTAGGGAGTATTCGCCATGCCTTCCATTGTGCCTTCCCTTGTTTGAGTTTGGACTCAGAAGGGTTAATGGTACTCTGCTGTAACACATGATTGGTCTTTATGAGGTTGGAGCTCTTGTCTGTCTGAGGCCTACAGATGATGCTAAAGAGCCAATAATGACAGCAATTCAAAGCAATCTAATTATACAAACGGGAGGCTAAACAATTTCATCATCCTTAAATTAGATTGTCCTAATGAGATAAAGACACCAATTAATCCTGAATTAATTTCAATAGCCTATTTCAGGCAAACACTTTAATATGCAAATGTAAATGAGAAACAAAGCCTACCATCAAAAGCCAGAGTTCAGAACCTCTCTCTTCACAGCTGCACTGGGTATAAATAGTGCCTAATGAGTTTGCACGGAAAGACACAACCTCCAGAAAATTTCAGACTCCATAAAGCACAGCCGGGCGTTTCAGGTAGGTGCAGTTCTGAGCTAGGCAAGAAAGAGTAAGCAGGACAGGGCAGGTGCTGTGAAGCAGATCAGAAGCTCTCCATGCACCCAGGAAAAATGGGGGAGGTCTGCTTGGCTGAAGAAGGCCCCCGCAGTCAAAAGCAAGCACTGGGTACCTGGCCAGCTGCCATTCAGGGACACCAAGCTGATTTTAATTAGCTCCTACTTAATTGTTTTAAATTACTCATTTTCCATCACCATATGAAAATCCGAGGTCTTATTTTAGGGGGGGGGGGAAGAGTTGGAAGCATTAGATGAGAGGGCAGGTTTTAGGTGTAGTTGCCAACAAACAAAGCAAGCTCACACCAGAAACGAGCTTTTTGGTTATTATTTTTGTCCCTACGCGAGCAGTGAAGTCAGGAATTGGATCTTGCACATAACTACGCTTGCCAAACTTGCTTGTTTCTCTCCGCCTGATCTGTAAGGAACTTGTGTCCTTTGCTCACAGCCATTGCTGCCCACACAGTCAATCCCTAAAGTGAAACTGTATGACGATTTAGGCTCCATTTGCACACACAAAAAACAGTGGTGGTGGGAACCTGTGGCACTTTGGAGTCTAGATGCAGGAATTACAGAGGTGACTGAAATTACAAGGGAGATGTCTGTGTAGCCTTCTAAAGGGGGAAATAAAAGGAGAATTCATGGATTCGAAGATCCAGGTTTGTGGCAAGTACTCTTTGGTGAAAGAACTCCAGCAGAGATTTAAAATCACAAAATATGCAGCAAGGTAAGTAATGGAAATATAGGTTATTGGACCTTTAAAATACGCCCTTCTAAGTTTCTTCCCAAATTCCCCTCTTCACCTAGTGTAGAAAAGGATCTCATGTCTGGTACGTTAAGAAATGGCTTACTTACAAACTCTCCAAAGGTCAGATTCATGTGCTTTTTCATAGCCAGCCAGAAAACACAGGCAGTAAAGCATAGCTTGATTGCAATGGTGGAAGTTCCTAAATTATTGGTGTAAGAACATAATAAAGACTTGTCAGAGCCATTCAATCTGAGCTTGGAGCCACCTCAGATGGAAGGGGAACAATAGGCTTGATTACCTTCTTCCCAAAGGGAGGGAGAATTATTTAGCTAAGCCTGACAGGTCAGCTAACTCTATGGTGTTAATCCCTTCATGCATTAATTAGACTTAAGCATGTTGGTTATACGAGGCTGGCTATCCTACACTTTGAAGGAACGTTAAATCATGCCACTTACCCAACTCAAGCCCAGAAGCAGTTGTACCACAATAATTACTGTTTATGTAAACTAAGTAAGCACTGGATTTAAGGTGGTGCAGAGCGAAGGGGGTACAAAATAATAATATATAAAAGGTGTGTGTGTGTGTGTGTGTGTGTGTGTGTGTGCACGCACCCCACTTCCACTGCTGCCTATTTATACATTTACACACATGCTCTCACTGGCATTTTATTAATGCATTATAAGATTATTTCCTAGAATTAAAAAAAAGAAAAGTATTCCAGTCAGAAAATGGAATGGCTCAGCAACTTTTTACCGACGTGGGAGTCAGAATATATTCACATTTTCAGCTGATATTTTATTTTGCAAAGCCAATGCCATTGCAGTTGCTGGGCAAGCGCACATAGCTGCCTGATCTCACAGGCGGAAGGGGCTTTGATAAGTCGTATTGCAGCTCTGCAGGTAGTTGAAATCCCTGCCTGCAGCAGTTCCTGGGTGAATGCTTCACTTCATGGAATGCAACAGTGAGCGTGCCTCTGTTCCAAGTGGCCCAAGAGAATCGCTTGTGCACTTTGCTTGACGTATTGACCAACTTAGTGGTGGAGAGAGCCGCTGGCCATCACATGGTGGTGATGGCCCAAACTAGGCGGACCAATGTCCCGCTTTGGTATACAACAGTTTGTTGTGTCGTCATGTACCCGGGGAGGGCTTTTTAGCCTGAGCACAAACACATGTCTGGTTCAAACACAGGTTCTTTGACAAGAGCATTCTGTGGGGCAATCCGGTCCTGAAAGACCTACATTGGCTCCCAATGCATTCCCAAGCACAATTCAAAGTGTTGGTGCTGACCTTTAAAGCCCTAAATGACCTCGGTCCAGTATACCCGAAGAAGCGTCTCCACACCCATCATTCAGCCCAGACACTGAGGTCCAGCTCCAAGAGCCTTCTGGCGGTTCCCTCACTGCAAGAAGTGAAGTTACAGGGAACCAGACAGAGGGACTTCTTGGTACTGGCGCCATCTGCCTCTTTAGACCACCACTGTAGGTCAGCGATCTGTCCCACAGTGAGTCAAGGCTGGATCTGCTAGCTAGCATTTGCCAAGTCCACCAAGCTGGTCACCCTGCTTGCATCCTCCTCCTCCCTTCCCCGGTCCCCTAGCCTGGAGGACAGACACATCCTTCTTATCTTCACTAGCCTTGCAACTTTTTCATTTAGCCCCTCCACCTCCTGCACTGACTTCTTTAGGCTGCTGATTAATTACAGGAAGCCTGGAGGTAGCACAAAGCTGCTTTCCTCCTGTTTCTTCATGTGTACGAGGCACAGAGCTTGTTGCCAGGGTGCCAGCTGTCTGGTGTCTGCAGAGTTACAGGAATCCAATACGGTACTGCGTTTGCAAAGTAAATTATCCCCTAACTGGGCGACCCCGAAGCCTGCTGAACTAACTGTGCCTTCCTCGCTTATTAATAAGCATCTTCTGTGAGTAACCAAGATGTATTGAGTAGGGACTCCCCAAGTGCAAGTATAGCCAGAAATAACTTTGACTTTTCCCTTCCTTCCTTCCTTCCTTCCTTCCTTCCTTCCTTCCTTCCTTTTTTTTCTTTTTGCAAAAATTACCTTCTGGAGCTGTGGGGAGTGAGCAGCCCTCCTGTATTTTCACAGCAGCAGCTATAGCAACAGGACCTCCTGAAGAAAGTGCGAAATGGAGCTGAGATAGAAGAAGCTGTATCTGTGCTCCAGTCCCCTTATGCAAGCCTACCTGAAATAACATGCAGCTAAAGGTAAAGGGATGCGGGTAGCGCTGTGGGTTAAACCACAGACCCTAGGACTTGCTGATCAGAAGGTCGGCGGTTCGAATCCCCGCGATGGGGTGAGCTCCCGTTGCTCTGTCCCAGCTCCTGCCAACCTAGCAGTTCGAAAGCATGTCAAAGTGCAAGTAGACAAATAGGTACCACTCCAGCAGGAAGGTAAAGAGCGTTTCCATGCACTGCTCTGGTTTGCCAGAAGTGGCTTAGTCATGCTGGCCACATGACCCGGATGCTGTACTCCGGCTCCCTCGGCCAATAAAGCGAGATGAGCGCCACAACCACAGAGTTGGTCACAACTGGACCTAATGGTCAGGGGTCCCTTTACCTTTAAAGGTACTCCTGACCATTAGGTCCAGTTCCGGACGACTCTGGGGTTGCAGCGCTCATCTCACTTTACTGGCCGAGGGAGCCGGTGTTTGTCCTCAGACAGCTTCCGGGTCATGGGGCCAGCATGACTAAGCCGCTTCTGGCAAAACCAGAGCAGCACACAGAAATGCCGTTTACCTTCCCGCCGGAGCGGTACCTATTTATCTACTTGAACTTGATGTGCTTTCGAACTGCTAGGTTGGCAGGAGCTGGGACCGAACAACGGGAGCTCACGCTGTTGAGAGGATTCGAACCGCCGACCTTCTGACCGGCAAGCCCTAGGCTCAGTGGTTTAGACCACAGCGCCACTAGGGTAAAATGAGTACTGAGCAATATACAGAGCTGGCCAGAGCGGTCTAATAGCCCACAGTATTATAGGGCTTATCATTAAACACCTTTTCCTCTCGAGACCAGCTTCTTTCTCCATTGTTTAACATTAAAATCCTGACCTCTGAGCAGATACATGATGGAGAAGCACATAAAATATAACAGCAAATCTGTGTAAAATGCAAAGGGCTTCTAGGAAATATAGTAAGGAAATAGTTTTGTTTGGTTAAACCCAGGGTGGTGAACCGGTGACACGGAGGCTGGATTTGGCCTGCCAAGCTCCTGCCAGTGGCCTGCTAACCTCCCAGCAAAATTGGGCATCTCTTCTCTTTGCTAAGGTGCCTCTTCTCCCTCTGGTATGGCACAGTTGCTCTGGCTGGTAAGACTTCCCAATGGTAGGGCTACCCCAGGGGTGAAGAGGTTCCTTTGAAAGGTGAGCCTGTGCTGTTGAACCAGGGAGCAAGACTCCTGCTCTTACAAGCCTTTTAGTGCAGCAGCAGCAGCAGCAGAACGGGAGGTGGCAAGTCTTAAATTATGTTGTCGTTCGTATGTTGGCCATATCAGGGGGCAGAGGGGGCCTGGTCAGTCTGAGCTATTTGGAAAACTACAGGGAGGGACATGGTTTGGCTAAAAAATAATGATGGTGGTGGTGTAATGCTTATGGTTTTCAATAATAATAATAATAATAATAATAATAATAATAATAATAATAATATATCATTTATACCCCACCCATCTGACTGGGTCTCCCCAGCCACTCTGGGCAGCTTCCACCCAAATATCAAAAACAATACAGTGTCAGACATTAAAAACTTTCCTAAACAGGGCCGCCTTCAGGTGTCTTTTAAAAGTAAAATAGTTGTTTATTGCCTTGACATCTGCTGGCAGGGCATTCCACAGGGCGGGCGCCACCACCGAGAAGGCCCTCTGCCTGGTTCCCTGCAACCTCACTTCTCGCAGCGAGGGAACCGCCAGAAGGCCCTTGGTGCTGGATCTCAGTGTCTGGGCTAGATGATGGGGGTGGAGACGCTCCTTCAGGTATACAGGACCAAGGCCACTTAGGGCTTTAAAGGTCAGCACTAACACTTTGAATTGTGTTCGGAAATGTACTGGGAGCCAACGAAGATCTTTCAGGACTGGTGGTGTATGGTCTCGGCGGCCACTCCCAGTCACCAGTCTAGCTGCCGCATTCTGGATTAGTTGCAGTTTCCGAGTCACCTTCAAAGGTAGCCCCACATAGAGCGCATTGCAGTAGTCCAAGTGGGAGATAACTATATTTTGAAGACTAAAAAAAATGATTCCAACTTTGGCAGCTTGGAGGCATTCTTCCTCCCTGACACAGTCAACTCTGCCTCCCTTTCTCACCCCCAGACTACAGACGGCGATTGACACAAACACTCTCCAGTTACCTTGGTTGCATTTGACACAAGCCAAAGACTCCCGCCCTCTGGCCAGGGAGAGCCCAAGACATTTTGCTGCCTCAGATAAATGGCAAGATGGTGGCTGTCCACCTGCCCCATTCATTCCATGCACAGAAACTGAAATCTTGCTTCAACACTGGAGAAGGGACAGTGTCTTCCATGGGTAAGCAAACTAAGGCCCGGGGGCCGGATCTGGCCTAATCGCTTCTAAATCCGGCCCGCAGATGGTCCAGGAATCAGCGTGTTTTTACATGAGTAGAATGTGTCTTTTTATTTAAAATGCATCTCTGGGTTATTTGTGGGGCCTGCCTGGTGTTTTTACATGAGTAGAATGTGTCCTTTTATTTAAGTTACAGATAGGTAGCCGTGTTGGTCTGACATAGTCAAAACAAAAACATTCCTTCCAGTAGCACCTTAAAGACCAACTAAGTTAGTTCTTGGTATGAGCTTTTGTGTGCATGCACACTTCTTCAGATACACTGAAACAGAAGTTGCCAGATCCTTCTATATAGTGAGAAGGTGGGGAGGGGTATTACTCAGAAGGGTGGTGGGAATGGGTGATTGGCAGATAGCTGAGATGAGCCTGTTGACGACTCTTAACGACTGCAATAGGTCTTACAGGAAAAAGCAAGGGGTGAGAAGGTGAGAAATGGCTTTGTCATGTATAATTATATTTATTTAAGTATGTATAATTATATTTATTATTTAAGGTGCTACTGGAAGGAATTTTTTTGTTTTTCCTTTTATTTAAAATGCATCTCTGGGTTATTTGTGGGGCATAGGAATTCATTCATTCCCCCCCAAAAAAAATACAGTCAGGCCCCCCCGACAAGGTCTGAGGGACAGTGGACTGGCCCCCTGCTGAAAATGTCTGCTGACCCCTGGTGTCTTCCATGACACCTGAGGGTACTTTAGCAGAGGCAGGCCAGACCAAGTCCCACACAAACAGGAATATCTTCCAACATCTCCCTGCCCCCGGTACCTGTTGCCTGAGATGCTCACTTCATTCTGCCCAATGCTCTTCTGGAAAACCCTGAGCAACCACTCAGGACATCTGCCGCTGCAGTAGGGACAACATACCTGCTTGCCTTGAAATTCAGCAATGCATTCCTCTTCCTTCTCCCCACCCATGTTTAGCCAAGCTCTCCTCACATCTTATAAACTAATTTGATGACATGTTTGCCCAGCATCTTTAAATTTTATTTTATTTTGCTCGAAAAACTGCTCTGGTGAATTCTGGGAGGATGGCTTATTTTTTATTTTTTTCAAGTAAATTTTTATTGTTTTGCTTACATATTCTTTTCCAACAAACCATATTAATGCCATACATTCCCTTTGACTCTGCCGAGTTGTGACTCCCCGCCCCCCTGCAATTGGTATATTTAACCCCTTTCTATCGCGCACATCATTCTCACAATAGTACTATTATACATTGAAGGTATTATGTCAGTCCTGCTAGCGTCTTGACCTCTTTCCAATTCTCCTTTAAATATTCAATAAATTTACTCCAGTTATTTTGGTATCTTTGGTATCTATCTGGTCCTGGATCCTTCCTGACAATTTGGCAAGTTCTGCGTATTCTGTCAACTTCACCTGCCACTCCTGGATGGTTGGTATGTCTTGTGTTTTCCATCTTTGGGCCAGGAGGGTTCTTGCGGTGGCCCTAGCATAGATGAACAGATTTTGGTCAGGGAGAATGGCTTTTTAATGTCACAAAGGCCTGGGGACTTCCGGGTTAGCGCCTCTGGCAATGGCGGATTTCCTCTGATCGGGAGGAATCCGCTTCGTGGAAATTAGGGTCTGCACCGCCACGGCGAGGCAGAGACCCATCAAAAACCACAGGCGGGAGAAGCCTGTGGACGTGGGATTCGGCAGGCACCTTTTGCGCCTCCCCTACTCGCGGGGAAACCCGGTTTCGGGGATCCGGAGCGACGTGGGGTGAGGGGCGCGGTGCTTCGAATCGACTGCTCTTTTCACGGAGTGAAGCCGCATTGCTGTTGCCGGAGAGCGCTGACTTTTTCCTGTGGACAATTGGACTTTAAACAACTACTCGTGAGTAGAACGGAAAATTGGAATATGAAATATCTTAATTTGGCACCAAAGTGGGAAGGCTCTAAACAGGAAGTCCGTCTTCCGCTTTTGTAAATAGATTGATGCAAAGACATTGCATGCTAAAGTCTGGTAAGACTTTTGTAAAGAACTAAATTTCCATCGGCTGAAACTACTAAACCCCCCTTGGAAGCAGGAGAAGAGGGGGGAAATCTTAGATTGTTCAAGCCTGCAGGAGAGAGAATAAAGAAAGATAAATTTCCACCGCCTTGAACCTGGGAACGGGTTGCTAGGAAGACAGACATTTTGGGAAAGTCCATTGACTGTGAATAAAACGTTTGCTGATAGATAGTTAGAAAAGAGAGACATATAGATTCCAATGTTTCCTTTTGCATTTAAAAGGAACAAAATATTTGAAAAACAAGAAAGTAATTTTGTTGCTGGATCTGCTTTTAAAAGGACGGATACAAACAGAAATTGTTTCCCCTAGAGGGAGCTTTGAAAACTGTTGTTGGAGTCGATCTGGGGAATTCTCCAGCTGTAGAGATTAAAGATCGTGAGAACCAGACATTGACCTTGAACAAGAATGTGCCCAGAAGAAGCCTTAGTGATTGCTTTTTGCAAGACAAGCGCTTTATTGGAACAGCTACATGAGAAGATGGATTTGATGACTGTTGCAGTTAATAATTTTGGACAAACAGTGAATACCTATATAGAAACCACTCAGGAACTGACCCAGGAATCTGCTTTGACAGGGCAAGTTGTGCAGAAGTCAAAGGAGGAGGTTGCTGTTGAACCTCAAGAAATACATGTGGAGAGAGCCGAGGTTTTGCAGGAACATAAGCTGTTGTTTTTGATGACTGAACCTGGAGAAAGTCAGATTTCAAAAGATGGAGTCTCGTTTGGATTGGAGATGGGAAATTGGATAGATCCCCCTATGCAGGGCTGTTGTTCTGGCTTCTGGGATCTGGTTTTGTGCCAGGGGGAGTCTGGAGTTGTGGGGACCTTTAACTTTGAAGGGACTTTGAAACATGCCTTGAAATATCTTCTGGATTTTAGTGCTGACTATGGAGAATGGGCCGACCTGTCGAGAAGGGATAAAGACATTGTTAGGTTGGAGTCTCCCCGAGATCTACTCCTCAGCGATAAAGGAAGGAAACTAAGAACAAGATCAGCAGAAGACAAAGTAAGGTGCAGGTATAAATATGAAGAAGACTTGCAGAAGGGACATGGAAAAGAGTTAAGAGCCTCAGATAGAAGATCACCAGGTTGATGGACTAAATGGAATGGATCGAAAGGACTGACAGAACTCGAGACCAGGAAGAAGAGACGGTGGATGAAGTTTGGAAGAAAGTTTAAAAATTCATTTAGAGAAATATTGTAAAATTAATGAGTGTTAGAAAAAATGTTGGAATGAAACTATTTGGCTTTAGTAGAAATGCTATAAGGAGTTATGTGCAAATAAGATTTAAGCTTTAGGGCTTTTTTATGGCAAGATAAGGTTAAAATAAATTAAGATAAATTATAGAACAAAAATTGAGAAAGATGGAAAGGATTTGCTGAAACAGCTAATTGAACAAGAATACAAAAAAGGGAGGTGTGAGGAGGTCGATGATACAATTAAATGAAAGGTAGTGATATAGAGATATTGGATGTGGTTTTTTAAAATGTTTTTGCTTTTCTTGTTGTTTTGTTGTATTTTGTTGTATTTTTTTCTCTTTATTTTTGATGTATTGTGAACTTTTTACTGTTTCTTTCTTCTTTTTTCTGTAACTATTAAACTTTTAATAAATATCTTTTAAAAAAAATGATGTCACAAAGTCCTGTGCAAAGCCATCACCTGCTGAAAATGAGCAGAACCAGTTTCTCTTCAGCGTGATCCTGTATGTCTGAGCCTAGCCATTGTGTGTCAACACAAAGAAGTTGTGTCCAATTGAACAAAAGGTTGTGCTTTCAGCTGGTGGATGAGGTTGCGGGTGCCGCTCTCCACATCTCACCTAGAGAACTGCATGCACACGCATACACGACGAGTACCGTTTATCTTGTATACATCCCATTTATCTCCGGCAAAAAGCACCGGACCAAAACTATCTTGAGTGATCTAAAAAAAGAGAGAGAGAGAGAGAAAACCAGCGATAAGTACCTTCCCCATCATTACTTCTCCATTTTATTATGGTGGTGATAGCAATAATGGTGGCTGTAACCCCCATCAAGTCCACTTAGCATGGCTCGTTTTCAAAAGCCACTCAACGCCTTTTGACAGTCCAACCAGGCGGTATGAAAAGATCACTTAACCTCGATGATCGGAGGAAGACTTGAGTGGGAAAATCAGACCCTATAGTCACAGAAGAGCCTGCGAGGGAGGGGGAAGGAGAAGGCCATTGATTTTATGACAAAGGGTGCCACCCTTGTCAGAGTGCAGTAGCACACATTGAGGGAATGTTTCAATTAGTTTGTGTGTGTGTGTGTGTGTGTGTGTGTGTGTGTGTGAGAGAGAGAGAGAGAGAGAGAGAGAGAGAGAGAGAGAAATTCCATAAGAAAAGTTCTTTGCCTTGTTATTTTTCAGTACCAATTACCCGGGAGCTCTCCTGCACAAGCCCCATCCGATGAATGAGAAGTGCACAATAGCAGGCAGTTTGTTTCTCTGAATGGCTTTTGGACCCATTGAAATCTGCCCTGTCTATCAGATTTCTTACCCGCCCTTCACCTTAAGGTCCCCAGTGTGGGTTACAATATAACACACAGTTATGAAAGCAGATAAAACAGACACAAATCACAAAAAGTAAAACCATGCCCGTTTCAAACGAGGTGGGCCCGCAAAACAAAACAGCTTAACTGTCAAAGGTCAGGGTAAAGAGGGGAATCTGCAGTGTACAGTGAAAGTTACGCAGTGAAGGCGATAGGATGGGTCCTGAATTCCTAGGCACTCCATGTCCTGATGAATAGCAGAGCCCACAAGGGTATATTTGGAGTGGGTGCGTCGTGTAGCAATAAAACACGCAGAGTCAAAGGTTCATCAGTAAAAGAAAAACTTTTACTAAAGGCAAAAGGCTTCGTTACACACACACACACAGGTACAAAACGAAAGTAAGAGAGAGAATGACCAGCTCACTGAGTGCACAAATTTATCTCTCCTGGCTCAGCATGACCTTCAGATAGTCAAAACATAAAACATAACATTTCCAACAGAAATGAACTTTCTAGAATGAACTAGAATCTTCCAGCATTTTCCAGTTTCTGCCCTCAGACTTTAGCCATGACGGAAGGTGCTTGCGGAGGGCACTCCCCCAGTTTAGGGGCCGTCACAGAAAATGCCCCCTCGTGGGCCACACCATTCCCCATATTTTTTTAGCGTGCTTTGACTTCCAAGAGAGCTCCTTTGGAGGATCTGAACCATAGCTGTCAAATTTCCCTTTTCTTGAGAGGAATCCTATTCGGAATAAGCGAATTTCCCTTTAAAAAAAGGGAAACGTTGACAGCTATGATCTGAACACTCACAGGTGTCACTCCCTGCACATTCTACTTAAACCTCTGCCATAGTTTGAAATCACCACTCCCCCCCAGTTCCCCCCTCCCTGCTTTACTCAAATGTCTGCCATTGCTTTAAACTGCTGTTTTCCTCCCAGTGATCCTCCATTCTTGCTTTACTCAGACACCTGTCTTTGTTCAAAAAGGCACTTTTTTTCTTTTCAATGTTCCAACCTTCCCACTGTATTCAAACTTCTCCGCCATCTATTCCTCAGTTACCTTATGTGTGTGAGAGAAAAAGAATGCAGAGCCCTCAAATACAGTATTTTTTTAAAAATATTTTTATTAATAATTTCAACATAAAAACTATAAATACAGTATTAATAGACAAGATGTAGGAGGAAAAGGTTAATATAAGGACTCACAAAGGGGAGGAGGGAAGTTCCGGAGATTCTTTGGAATTCTCTTTCCATGTTGGTTGTTTGATAATTGTTTGATAATTGTTAAAATCTGAAAAACTAAATAAATGCTTTTTAAAAATAGTGAGGATGGCCAGAGCCAAAGCACATTCATATACAGTGGTGCCTCGCAAGACGAAAAGAATCCGTTCTGTGATTCTCTTCGTCTAGCAGTTTTTTCGTCTTGCGAAGCAAGCCCATTGAAGGATTAGCGGATTAACGCTATTAGCGCTATTAGCGGCTTTTAGCAGCTTATCTGCTGATCGGATCAGCTGATAAGCGGCTTAGCGGCTTAGAAAAAGGGGGGAAGGAAAAAAAACAGCAGGAACTCGCAAGACATTGTTGTCTTGCGAAGCAAGCCCATAGGAAATTCGTTTTGCGAAGCACCTCCAAAACGGAAAACTCTTTCGTCTAGTGAGCTTTCCGTCTTGCGAGGCATTCATCTTGCGGGGCACCACTGTACAGTGGTACCTTGGTTCTTGAATTTAATTCGTTCAGGGAGTCCGTTCAACTCCCGAAATGGTTCAAAAACCAGGGTGCAGCTTCCGATTGGCTGCAGGAGCTTCCTGCAGCCAATCGGAAGCCGTAGAAGCCGTGTTGGACGTTCGGCTCTCGAAAAACATTCGCAAGACAGAATACTCAACTTCCGGGTTTACGGTGTTCAGGAGCTGATTTGTTTGGGAGCCAAGCCGTTTGACTACCAAGGTACCACTGTATTTCTGCATCTCCTGGTGAACCAGGGGAAAAAACAGTCATGGCTCCTTTTCTTCTGCCACACAGGAAGCAGAACAGGGGGATGGGAAATGAAGCAAGAGGGGCGGCCCCATTGGGAGAGTAAAGGGTACGACACATACTCAATCTGACAACCTTAGTCTCTATATAATTAATTGATTTAGAGAGCAGCAGATGTGGAGCAATGTGAAACGTAAGGTCCCGAAATACGGAACACAATGACAAATGCAAACCTTTGCTCTGTAACCAAGTTTTAAAACTGGGTGTGAAGTTAAAACCAAAACAAAAACAGGAAAGGAAAACATCACCTGGCTTCATCCACTTGGATCTTGAATCAATACACGTTCAGCAATGAAGGTCAAAAGCATTTCGTGTACAAATAGCACTCCCTCTTCAAACCCAAAATGCGATGCCACTTCTAAGGTGCATTTTTTGCAAAAAAAAACCCAGTTCGCCAAAGCTTTGTGCTTCAGAACAAAATACCCAATTGTGTTTCCTTGATCTTGTCTCCCTTTCATGTCGACTCTTCTCCCGGAAACATATTTTTAAAAGATAAATAAATTCAACCCTCTGCCCAAGTTATGAGAGTTAATTCATTTCCTGACTTTGGTTACTGATTTTCCTAGCAACGCCCCCCCCCAACTCCTTTTCCCTTTGACATAGCTGCAACCATGCCATGCCATTCCTGTTACCCAACTGAAGTGCCTTCTACGGGGAGGGGGGACAGAGAACTGGATGAGATGCCACCTCATTGATGGTTGGCACCATTTGAGCCCGTGTCACTTGTGACCCATCAAACCAAACATGAGCCATGATCTATGTATCGCGGTCTGCCAGGGGCTCAATATATCCCCCACTTCTGCTTCCTGGGATTGTAAAATGTGTTTCACAGATTCTGTTGCTTCTTTACTTCCCAGCTTTCAACAAAGCGGCAGCAGAGGGCATGGTGGGGTATCCGGGCTCCCAGCACCTCCCAGCAGCTGAGCTCCTACCACGGTAAAAGGAAGAGGGGCTCACGAGGCCAACAATAAACCTAGCATCATCGTCTCTCTTCAAGGCAGCACTTTTGTGCACACTTGAGTTGTTGTTGTTTTTTAGTCATGTCCGATTCTTCATGACCCCATGGACCAGAGCACGCCAGGCACTCCTGTCTTCCACTGCCTCCTGCAGTTTGGTCAAACTCATGCTGGTAGCTTCGAGAACACTGTCCAGCCATCTCGTCCTCTGTTGTCCCCTTCTCCTTGTGCCCTCCATCATTCCCAACATCAGGGTCTTTTCCAGGGAGTCTTCTCTTCTCATGAGGTGGCCAAAGTATTGGAGCCTCAGCTTCAGGATCTGTCCTTCCAGTGAGCACTCAGGGCTGATTTCCTTCAGAATGGAGATGTTTGATCCTCTTGCAGTCCATGGGACTCTCAAGAGTCTCCTCCAGCACCATAATTCAAAAGCATCAATTCTTCGGCGATCAGCCTTCTTTATGGTCCAGCTCTCACTTCCATACATCACTACTGGGAAAACCATAGCTTTAAGTATACAGGCCTTTGTCGGCAAGGTGATGTCTCTGCTTTTTAAGATGCTGTCGAGTTTTGCAGTTGAGTTAGTCCCCATGAAGTCAGCTGAACTGGCAAGCAAGTGAGCGTGGCTGGCAGTGAACAGGAGAGAGCAAAAAGGAGCCCCTTGAGAATGGCTCCATTCTCCTGTAGCTGCTTGTGCTACTGATGTGCATGGAAAAAAGGTCCTCCTGATTTTCCTCCCAACCATTCTTCACCAAATAACGAAAAAAAGAAGAATTGCATTAGGAAATTACTCGACGAGGAGAGGAAAAAGTCAGTGAACTTCTCTTGGGCAGCATCTTTTTTTAAAAAACAAAATACTTTTCAACTTACTTAAGCAGTGTCCAGGCAGAATATTGATTTATTGATTTATTTATATTTCTTTATACATACGTTTCAGATTTATACATTTCACTAGTTTTGCCATCATTTTGACATTTCAAGACTTTACTTCCTTCCCCCTCTTTCGGCAATTCCTTAAATTTATTTTTAGTATCTTCTGCATATCCAAATTAACTTAATTTACTCATTTATTCATCTACTTTAAATACATATACTATTACAAAACTGCAGGTTTACAATAATCCTGCCAATGATTTTATCTGGTTATAATTTATCTGTAAATATTCAACAAACCATTTCCATTCTTTTGCCAAAGATCTTGATTTCTTATTTTTCTGGTAAGTTTCGCCATTTCAGTATATTCCATAAGTTTTTGTATCCATTCTTCCTTTGCTGGGACTTCTTCTTCTTTCTGTTTTTGGGCAAGTAACATTCTTGCTGCTGTAGTCGCATACATGAATAAATTTCTAGAAATTTTAGATAGTTCTGTCCCTATAATTCCCCAAAGGAAAGCTTCTGGGTTTGTTTTACAAATGTTATTTTACACATCCTTCTCATTTCATTATATATCATTTCCCAGTAAGCTTTAACCTTACTGCAAGACCACCACATGTGATAAAAAGAACCTTCTTCCTCTTTACATTTCCAACACTTATTTTATTCAGATTTATACATTTTTGCCATTTACTCGGTGTTAAGTACCATCGATATATCATTTTCATATAATTTTCTCTTAAATCATAACATGCTGTCAATTTTATATTCCTATTCCACGATCGTTCCTATGCTTCCATGTCTATATCATAACCAATATCTATTGCCCAATGTTTCACTGAGGGTTTTACGTGCTCATCCTTTGTCTCCCATTCCAATAATATTTTATACATTTTAGACAGCACTTTTACATTACATTCCTCTCTCGGGCAGGATCAAGTGCTTTCCTCGCACTTACCTTGCTTTTGAGGTGATGGAGGGGCGTTTGATGAGTTTCCTTCCTTTCATCCTGTATACCTGCATACCTGAAGGAGCGTCTCCACCCCCATCGCTCAGCCCGGACACTGAGGTCCAGCACCGAGGGCCTTCTGGCGGTTCCCTCATTGCAAGAAGTGAGGTTACAGGGACCAGACAGAGGACCTTTTTGGTAGTGGCGCCCGCCCTGTGGAATGCCCTCCCTTCAGATGTGAAGGAAATAAGCAGCTATCTTCTCTTTAAAAGACATCTGAAGGCAGTTCTGTGTAGGGAAGTTTTTAATATTTAATGCTGTATTGTTTTTAACACTCGATTGGGAGCTGCCAATTATTATTATTGTATGTCTGTATAGCTACCTCAAACACATGAGAGTGGCTTAGTCAAAATTTAGAGGGCACTTATGAAAGAAGTTCTTGCGTGTAAGCGCCGTTAAAAAGAATGGCGCAAGAGCCTGACTCTGCACCCGAGCAGCTCCTGTTCATTTCAGTGTTGTGTGAATGGATTGTGCCTGAGTGGAACAAATCTTTCTCTCTGTTCTGAAGGTTCTGAGCCCCTTTTGTGTGAGATGGACAGTGACGACACCTCCCTCAGCAACCTGGGCGACTGTTTCTTAACAACTGTGGAACCTGGGCCCTTGCAGTCCAGAGTGGGGAACCCCATTGACCACCTGTACTCCATGCAGAGCTCCTACTTCACATCTTGAGGCATTTGAGGCTCTGAACAGACCAGGGCTGGGCTCACTGCAGGTGCCACCTGGAGAGAAGGAGAGGAAAGGATTTTGAAATGGCTAAATTTTGAAATCCCACCCAGTGGAATGCCCTCCCTTCAGATGTGAAGGAAATAAGCAGCTATCCTATCTTTAAAAGACATCTAAAGGCAGCCCTGTTTAGGGAAGTTTTTAATATTTAATGCTGTATTTTTTTTTAACACTCGATTGGGAGCTGCCCGGAGTGGCTGGGAAAACTCAGCCAGATGGGTGGGGTATAAATAATAAATTGTTGTTGTTGTTGTTGTTCATCCTGCAAATCATCTCCCCAGCTCTCTGCATGCCACGCAGGCAGTGGAAGAGGAAGGGGGTGCAGTGGTTGTGGTCTGCCCCAGGTGTCATCCCTGGAGGGGTGACATTGCCTCGCCGCCCCCTGGGATGCTCTCCACTCGCCACCGGTGGCACCCCTGTAGGCGGCTAGCCCCGCCCATGAGTGCACAGCATGCATGCCACTCCAGGTGCCCGAGTAGCTAGCTCTGCCTCCACACACAGGGGCCCACGCATCAAAGTCTGAGGGAAGGAGACACCACACGAGGGAACTCCTCCCATTCGGCCTTTTTTTTAAAGATCTGGAAGTTCAGGCACCCAGGGAGGCTGCGGAGTGCTGGTGAAATGTTTATGCAAAAGGAAAATGCTCTCCCACCCTTGCAAATAAGGGAAGTGTGCAACACCGCTCCCCGCAACATGCACTATAATTCCAAAGAAAGCTTCAGGTGTTCTGAGAATGAGGCCGCACAATGGAAGACTATTTTGGCAGAAGAAAACCATTGCGACATTTTGCCAGGACGTTTCCAAGCACAAAGTGTTGGTGCTGACCTTTAAAGTCCTAAATGGCCTTGGCCCAGTATATCTGACGGAGCGTCTCCACCCTCATCATTCAGCCTGGACACTGAGATCCAGTGCCAAGGGCCTTCTGGTGGTTCCCTCACTGTGAGAAGTGAGGTTACAGGGAACCAGGCAGAGGGCCTTCTCGGTAGTGGCGCCCGCCTTGTGGAATGCCCTCCCATCAGATGTCAAGGAAATAAACAACTATCTGACTTTTAGAAGACATCCGAAGGCAGCCCTGTTTAGGGAATGTTTGATGTTTTATTGTGTTTTTAATATTTTATTGGGAGTTGCCCAGAGTGGCTGGGGAAACCCAGCCAGATGGGCAGGGTATAAAAAATAAATGGTGGTGGTGGTGGTGGTGGTGGTGGTGATGATACCATAACACTATCTTACACAGCTAGAGGCTTCTGTGCTTTCTGGCAGTTGGCTAACGGGCAGAGTTGTGCTTCCCTTTCTAGATCCTGAGTCTCTCCATTTGCTTCTTTACCCGTCAAGAGACAGGAAATGGCCTGCTCTGCTGCAACCTCCATGACTGCCTCATTTGCCCAGCTCCACCATTGATCCTGCTACTGCCATGCCTCAGCCATCTGCATTCTGGAGGAACTTTGCAAAGGCCTGAGCAAGCCTAGTATCACTACAGCACAGGGTATTGCCACTCATTGCCTAGGCAATCAAGAACTGCTCCAGGAGTGAGGCCTTGGAGTCTTAAAAAGAGCTAACCATTTGGCAACGCCATAGCTTTCTCTACAACAAAACAACATGCCAAAGCCATACTTCCTGGTGGTAGGACAATCCAGAGAAAGTAGGGGGAATCAGAAAATTTCACTCAGTTTGGAGATACTCTTTTCAAGCTCTTCGCAATCCGTTTTCATTTTAATGACCCTGAAAAATTCATTATCATCCGCAAACTTGGTCACCCCACTGCTCACCCCTAACTCTAGATCAGGGGTCAGCAAAATCTTGTAGCAGGGGCCAGTCCACTGTCCCTCAGACCTTGTGGTGTGGCGGGGGGCAGACTATATTTTGAAAAGGAAAAAATAATAATGAATTCCTATGCCCCACAAATAACCCAGAGATGCATTTTAAATAAAAGTACACATTCTACTCATGTAAAAACACGCTGATTCCTGGACCGTCCACGGGCCGGATTTAGAAGGCTTTTGGGCTGGATCCGGACCCCCGGGCCTTAGTTTGCCTACCCATGCTCTAGACTGTTGATGAACAAATTAAGAAGAAGAAGAGTTTGGATTTGATATCCTGCTTTATCACTACCCAAAGGAGTCTCAAAGCGGCTAACATTCTCCTTTCCCTTCCTCCCCCACAACAAACACTCTGTGAGGTGAGTGGGGCTGAGAGACTTGTGAGAGAAGTGTGACTAGCCCAAGGTCACCCAGCAGCTGCATGTGGAGGAGCAGGGAAGCGAACCCGGTTCACCAGATTATGAGTCTACCGCTCTTAACCACTATACCACACTGGCTTAAGACACATGGGTCACAAAACTGATCCTTGGGGGGGGGGCCTCCATTTTTCGCACCTCTCCATTCAGAGAACTGTCTATCTATTCCTACGTTCTGCTTCCTGCCACTTTATCAATTTCTGATCCACGAGAGGACCTCTCCTCTTATTCCACATCTGCTAAGCTTACTCAAAGGGTCTTTGGTAAGGTGCTTGGTTGAAAGCTTTTTAGAAAGTCAAAGTACACTATGCCGCAAAGAACTCAAATAGATTTGTGACACAGGACTTGCCCTGGTTCTGCTTCTGCAAGCTTGTTCTTCTATATGTTTGGTTATGTTATCCATCATGATACTTTCCACCAGTTTTCCCTGGAGAGACATTAAGCTAATCAGCCTGCAAATTCCAGGATCCCCCCAGACCCCCCTTTTTTTTAATGTGTTTCATTGGCTAATTCCAGTCCTCAGGCATGTAGGCTGATCTGAGGGACCACTCCCTTATTGTAAATCTCCTTGCTTTAAAATTGCTATATTAAGCACAACTTGATGTTTGCATATTAATAAGGAGGAGGAGGAGGGGTTAGGAACAGCAACAACAAAAGCAAGTTGGTGCAGCAGAAAAACCTCGACTGTAGAGATCTAGAGGGTCACTCCAAAGCTAGCAGCTAGTGCACATTTATGCTGGTGGTAGGAAGTGCGTGGAGAGGCCTGCAGCAAGGACTGGTGTTTGGGGTTGAAAATAGGGGTGGTGCACTCCCTGAGATATTTGAAACAGGAATTGCCCATAGACCACTTGAGTGTGCCATGGAGTCTTGCGGGACCTTCAAAATGTGCAGAGCTTTCCCTCCTGGGCAGAGCTGTCTTTTTGCCTACTTATTTTCTATTTTCTCTAAGACAGCATCTTAAAAAGCAGAGACATCACCTTGCCAACAAAGGTCCGTATAATTAAAGCTATGGTTTTCCCAGTAGTGATGTATGGAAGTGAAAGCTGGACCATAAAGAAGGCTGATCGCCAAAGAAGTGATGCTTTTGAATTATGGTGTTGGAGAAGACTCTTGAGAGTCCCATGGACTGCAAGAAGATCAAACCTCTCCATTCTGAAGGAAATCAGCCCTGAGGGCTCACTGGAAGGACAGATCCTGAAGCTGAGGCTCCAATACTTTGGCCACCTCATGAGAAGAGAAGACTCCCTGGAAAAGACCCTGATGTTGGGAAAGATGGAGGGCACAAGGAGAAGGGGACGACAGAGTGCGAGATGGTTGGATAGTGTTCTTGAAGCTGCCAGCATGAGTTTGACCAAACTGTGGGAGGCAGTGGAAGACAGGAGTGCCTGGCGTGCTTTGGTCCATGGGGTCACGAAGAGTAGGACACAACTAAATGACTAAACAACAACAAGATTTTCTCTTGTTGCACTTTCCTGCTTCTTAGTATGTTCAACACGGGGAAAGTATTTGGGTGGCTGCATTTGTATTCTCCACCAAATGCAAATCTGATCTTGATTTAAGTGGGTCAAGCCAACGCATATCTGCAGCGCCAAGAATGCAAAAAGGGGGGGCTCAGAAAATCCGGGGGGTGTAGCACCAAGATGAATCAAAGCAAGCAGCACACACACAAATACAACTTGGCGTACTTTGGCGCATCTCAGATTCATTTCAGTGGAGCTGATAGAGGGAAATTCCAGGTGGATTGTGCCCAAAGTGTGCACTTTGACCAATGATGTGAAGTATGCCTCAGAGGAGATACAGCTGGATACCCCTAGTCTTTTGCAAAATTCAGTTACTTTGAATAAATTATGCCTTTTTTGTGCCCCCTCCCCATCATTTCTCCTTTTGCCAGTTTCCAGTAAGCCAAGCCCAATAACTTGTCTATAATGAAATGTGACTGCCGGGGCTATTTTTACAGAGCTGGCATTCATTTGCATGCTTGCTAGCTGTATGTGGGGCCCAGGGCAATCCCCCCGTCCCTGCCCTCCTCCCCCCGCTGGCATCCCTCTGATCAGAAGTGACAACAGAAACACAGGCATGCTTCCTTCAGATCTTACCCTGTTAGAGGAGGAAGGCTCTGGGGAGAGAGAACAATAGAATCAAGGGCTTTAGGAAAAGGTTCCCAAACAGATCATTTTCAAATGTCATCTGAGTTCTTGAAGGCAAGGGTACAGCCCCAGAAGCAGCTTTTTTCAGTCAATACACAGAGAGCCATATCAACAAATGGAGTCAGGGAAAGGCTCATGATGGAGTCACAGCGAGGGAGAGGCAACTCTCTCTCAGGGCTTTTGTCCAACCTACTTTCTACTCAGGCAGGGGAAAGAACTCCTGTAAAGTCCCTAGGGAGGGGAACGGCCAATCCAACATGTGGTTATCCCTGGAATGCTTTTTTCGTTGATTTTTTTCCCCCTGCATAAATGCTATTCACTTATTGCATGTTGTAGGATACCGTCTTTCTTCGATCTAGCTAAAACTCGGGGCAACCATTTTACTGAGGCACTAGGTGGCACTAAAGTTGTGGCACTAGGTGGCACAGGGGCTTAGATGTGCCTAAAGGTAAAAACAGACACAGGTGGTGCTGTGGTCTAAACCACTGAGCCTCTTGGGCTTGCCGATTGGAAGGTTGGCGGATCGAATCCCCGCGATGGAGTGAGCTCCCGTTGCTCTGTCCCAGCTCCTGCCAACCTAGCAGTTCGAAAGCACGTCAGTGGAAATAGATAATTAGGTACTGCTGCAGCGGGAAGGTAAACGGTGTTTCTCTGCACTCTGGCACTCGTCACAGTGTCCCATTATGCTAGAAGCGGTTTAGTCATGCTGGCCACATGACCCAGAAAGCTGTCTGTGGACAAACACCGGCTCCCTCAGCCTGAAAGCAAGATGAGCGCCAGAACCCCATAGTTGTCTTTGACTGGATGTAACCATCCAGGGGTCCATTAACTTTACCTTTACCTGTGTATGTGTATGTGTGTGGTGTGTGTGTGTGCCCTGCACACGCACACAAGGGTTGCAATGACTCAGTGCTGCAGGGATGGAAATCACAAGGCCAAACGCCGGCTCCCTCGGCCTGAAAGCGAGATGAGCGCCACAACCCAATAGTCGCCTTTGACTGGACTTAACCGTCCAGGGGTCCTTTACCTTTTACCTATAGGAGGGTCATGCATGAGAAAGAAAGCATGTGCTTCTAAGTATGTGACCGACTAGCTGACCAGGAAGAAACTTGGAGGCCAGCGCTTGGGAAAGAAGGGCCTCTATCCTCTATCAAGGACCTGCCAGGCTGCCTCCCAGCGCGGTGTTTGGGGAGGGAAAGGGTTAACCTGGAAGAACGCCGACTCTGGCCTTGGCCCCTCTCTCCCCCCCCCACCTCCTTCCAATCTCCCACTTCTAAGACGTCCCTGGTGCTGAATTCTTATTCAACTTCGAACTGACAAACTGTTTTTAATCTTTTCCTTCCATCCAGCTTGGGGATTGGGAAGCAAAAATCAATACTGGCTGGCAGGTGATCAAGCAGCTTGAGACTCGGGCTGAGAAAGAGAAAGAGGAGAGGAAAGACAGGAGGGTGCGGGGAGGTTTGACTAAGTAGCATGAATTACAGAGGCCTCCGGTTCCCCGCGCCTTGGCCTTGAGCAGACGAGCGTTGTTGTTTCAATCAGGTTGTGAGTTCACAGCTGTCTCGGTGCACTGCGGAAAGGCTTTCGTGGGCGATTACGACCCGATGCGATCAGGAAACTGAACAAAGGCATCTTGGGGTGGTAGAAGCCGACGTTCAACACCAGGTCCATCAGACAATCCAACCAAGTCCTAAAAACCCCTACCAGATTCTTGCTCTTGTGGTTGTGGGAAGTTTCAGAAAGTGAATTTTCTCTCTGAGAAAAAGGAAGAAAGCTTGTTATTATTGTTGTTGTTTAGTCGTTTAGTCGTGTCCGACTCTTCGAGACCCCATGGACCAGAGTGCGCCAGGCACTCCTGTCTTCCACTGCCTCCCGCAGTTTGGTCAAACTCATGCTGGTAGCTTCAAGAACACTGTCCAACCATCTCGTCCTCTGTCGTCCCCTTCTCCTTGTGCCCTCAATCTTTCCCAGCATCAGGGTCTTTTCCAGGGAGTCTTCTCTTCTCATGAGGTGGCCAAAGTATTGGAGCCTCAGCTTCAGGATCTGTCCTTCCAGTGAGCCCTCAGGGCTGATTTCCTTCAGAATGGAGAGGTTTGATCTTCTTGCAGTCCATGGGACTCTCAAGAGTCTCCTCCAGCACCATAATTCAAAGGCATTAATTCTTTGGCGATCAGCCTTCTTGATGGTCCAGCTCTCACTTCCATACATCACTACTGGGAAAATTAAAATAAATTAATAAAATAAAATATTACCAGTCACTGCATGCCGACTCATAGAATTGTAAGGTTGGAAAGGACCCTGAGCGTCATCAAATCCAACCCCCAAGAATCCCCACAGCTCTATTTGCCCGCGTCCCTGAACCTTCCTAGAGTTCACAGATGAAAATGGAAATACTCTGGTGCATTATTGGATGTAGACTGCAGTGGAGTCTGGCTGGGCAGTGGTGGGACCAATGCAAGCCAGGCTGAAACGGAGCATGGCAGCCACAAAGGGGCATCGTGAGTAGAAAAGGGCAGGGGGGGCAATGCCTCTAGCCCCACCCCTGTCATCTCAGGGCCCCTCCCAGCTTACCTGTTTGCTTATCTATGCTTCCTCTTGTCACACTGCTTTCCCCTGGGGAAAACTGTTCTCAGTGCTCAGTTGGGTAAAGGTAAAGGGACCCCTGACCATTAGGTCCAGTCGTGACCAACTCTAGGGTTGCAGCGCTCATCTCGCTCTATAGGCCGAGGGAGCCGGCGTACAGCTTCCAGGTCATGTGGCCAGCATGACTCAGCTGCTTCTGGCGAACCAGAGCAGCGCACGGAAATGCTGTTTACCTTCCCGCCGGAGCGGTACCTATTTATCTACTTGCACTTTGACGTGCTTTCGAACTGCTAGGTTGGCAGGAGCAGGGACTGAGCAACGGGAGCTCACCCCGTGCTCAGTTGGAGGAAACGGCCATTCTCGGGTTTCCCCCGCTCTTTAAAGTTGAATCGGAGCAAACATCAGTTCGGGTTTCCTGTGGATTGATGTTTGCACCAATTGAGCTTTAAAGAGCGGGTTTTCTCAGGGAAAGCTCTGGAGGAAACTAAAGGCGCTCGGACACAAGTCTTTAAATCACAAAAAGGCAAGAGTTTATAAGCCTTTGGATAATTTGTTGCCTCCAGCCACCTCTTTTTGCTGTTGCTGTTGAAAGGGATTTCTTTTCTCTTTTTTAATAAGATTTTATAAAAACCTTTATTAGAACAATAAAAAAGCAAACTAATTGAACACAAGCAAAGAAAGAAGAAAAGTCCTGTGTCACAGCTAAATCTTAACGTGTCCCACACAGAGAAAGGCGAACCCTCCAGCTCTCACCTGGGAGTTTCCCTTTCTTGTTTCAGGCTCCCACCCTGAGATATCTTCTCTGCCCTGCCTCTCATGCAGGGTCCTTTGTCAGCTCCACACCACTTCCATCTGCATGCAAACCCCTCCTCAACCCTGAGCAGAGGACTGCAAAAAAATACAAAAGACCAGAACAGAGCAAAAACAAAAACAAAGCAGACATAAAGGGGAAAGACAAGAGAACAAAGAGATAGGAATATTAAAGGAAATAATAAAGGAATAAAAAGGAAAAGAAAGAGAAAAAAGAAATAGTAAAAAGGACTTCCAACTATCCATCTGTCAGTTACAGACACAAGAGTTCTTCAAAATAAAAGAATATTATTATTAATATTCTGTTGGGAGTCACCCAGAGTGGCTGGGGAAACCCAACCAGATGGGTGGGGTATAAATAACAAATTATTATTATTATTATTATTATTATTATTATTATTATTATTATTATTATCATCATCATCATCATCATCATCATCACCACCACCACCATCATCATCATCAAATGTTCAATCCAGAGTCGTATCCAGCTGTTCACCCCTCCACGCAGCCATGTTTTCCCAGTCTTCAATCCAGGAATCTAAAGTTCATTCATTTTTTTTTCGAGACAAGAAGTCCAAAAGTGGTTCTCCAATTGCTATTATGCCGTTATGGATGACAGTCAACAATAGTCTTCCTCCATTCCAACGTCCCAACCTCACCTTCAGTATCAAGAAACATTCAGTCCTTGTTCTTTATTCCTCAAGAACTTAGTTTCTGTGGTTATATATTAAGACTCACCAACGACATCTTGGGGTGGTAGAATCCAACGTTCAGCACCAGGTCCATCAGACAATCCAACCAAGTCCTAAACCCCCCTACGAGATTCATAATTATTTACTTATTGTATAGTCATTAATTCATACCCAAACCCATATATTCCAACCCCTTTTCCTGTTGACCATGGTTTTCCATCCTTATTTATTTGTTTATTTTAATCTGGTTGCCATTTCCTCATTTTCCATTCTCACCCCCGAAAGTGTTGCAAAGAGGCTTAGTAGCTAGTTCTTCTAAATTCAATCCAAATTGCATGCAGAATCCTTTCTTGTTCAACTCTATCTCTGCCAGCTCAGGATATTTCTCAGTCTCTCCATCCATGGATCCGCCCCCCTCCTCCAACACCATGATTCACTAGAGGGGGGAGGAAGTCAAGTTTTGAAATGTCCAGGTGAATGTAAAATTAATGAAATGTATAAAATTAGTGAAATGTATAAACTTTTTTTTTTTAAAAAAAAGGGTTATTTATTAATGGCAGGTGGTATATAAATAAAATTTAAAAAATTAAGGTAATGGATCGGAGCCATGGCATGGGGGTAGGAATACTTCTCCCTCGGCTGCTTTTTGCAGATCAAAAGGGGTCTGGAGTTCCATTTGTCCTATGTCATGTTTCTGGCTCAATAACATGCAAAAGTTTACATCTCACATGAGCCAATCAAGGCTCTGCCTTACATGTTAAATCAGTTATGATACACTGGACGAGGGACTTTGGTCATAATATATACCGTATTTTTCGCTCTATAACATGCATCTGACCATAACACGCATGTAGTTTTTAGAGGAGGAAAACGAGGAAAAAATATTCTAAATGAAACAGTGGATGTATGATTTTTATGGTTCATGCTGTGGCCACAGACATGTGATCTGACAGTGAGTTTGGGGTAACCCAATGCAAAAATCCTGAGGATCCATGTGGATCCGTGCTTTGTAACCACGTTTTAAGTGGGGAGGGAAGGAAAAGAACTCAAGGGACAAGGAGCTTTTCCGCGGGGAGGAGGGAGGGAAAGAGCACTGTTGCTTTAAAGGTATACTTAAGGTATTTGCCCTGTGCCTGGGTTTTTTTCCATTTAACAGTTTGCAGCCTTTTCCTTCCGCTCCTTGTTTTGAGGCGGAATAGATTTGAGCAAGTGAGGAGGACTTGGATTCCAGGGGATTCGCCATTAGCTGTGTAAAAGTGCTCCTCCTTGCAGCCTGAATGATAAGCAGCCAGCAGCAGCAATAGAATGGAGCACAAAAAAGCGGTAGGGGCACTAGGACCCAGACAATGTTCAAATCTATCCTGCCTGAAAACAAGCTGCTCCCTCCCAGCCAATCAGCTGAGACGCGGGGATTTGCGAAGTTTTCCCCTCTCCCTCATTCCCTCCCCAGCCTTTTTTTTTACTTCCTGGTTTTCACTGCGTGGCTCAGAGCTCGAGGTTGGTTTTATTTTGCTGCTGGTTGCTTAAATTTTATCTTTCCTGCCGTCTCTCTGCAGCCTCATTGCTCTGTTTAGAGAGCGCCCAGACCTTTGCTAGCGTCTGTCCCTCCTCCCGTGTAAGCGGCTGCTGCCGGCTTTGCTGCTATGGCTCTCCTTCCCTCCCTCCTTCCTGGCTCCAGGTCGCTTTAAAGAAAGCAAAGTGAGAGCCTCGTAGAGCGTGTAAGTGGCTCCCGCTTTGCCTGACTGACGGCAGCCATGGCTCTGATCCGTGCATTCGCTCCTTAACACGCACAGGCATTTCCCCTTACTTTCTCGGAGCAAAAAAGTGCGTGTTTTGGAGCGAAATTTACGGTAACTCACAGCATGGGAGAAGTTATGGAACTAGGATTTGAAGTTTACAGCATGTTATACTTTGAAAGAAAATTATATGGAAATGTGCATCGTCAATACTTAACTCCTAGTAAATTAGCTAAAATGTATAAAACAAGGTCAAATACATGCTGGGAATGTAAAGAAAAAGAAGGCACCTTTCAACATATGTGGTAGACTTGTAAAGTAGTAAAAGAATTCTGGGAGATGATATATAATGAACTGGAAAAAATGTTTAAAATAACTTTTTCTGAAAAACCTTGAAGCTTTTCTTTTAGGAATTCTAGGTGCTGAAATACCAATGGATCCGAAAAGACTATTTATGTACATGACCAATGCTTCTTGGAAGTTACTAGCCCAGAGATGGATAAAAGATAAAGTCCCTACCAGAGAAGAATGGCAGATTAAGTTGATGGACTATGCTGAAATTGTAACCAATTAAAATTATTAGTAGAATTGGAACAAAACTTGTACTTTAACGATGAACTTTGGGTGTAATGAAGATTTAATAGATTTGGATTAATAGAGAAGATGCAGGAGAAAAAAGTTAACATAAGGACCCACAAAGGGGAGGAGGGAAATCTAGGGGAATCGACAGAATTCTCTTTCTATTTTGGTTGTTTGCAAATTTCAAAACTGGAAAAACTAATCAGTGGCAGACTTGGGGCTCTCAAATTTCAGGTCTCCATTCTACCTCTGTCTCTGTCTCCATACAGAATAACCTGTGAGCATTAAATATATGCTGGGGTGTCCGTAGGACTGTATCAAAGATCTATCGACCAATAGATGCATTTGATGGGTCTTTCAAAAAACAAAAAACCCCAGAATATCTGTTCATGAATCTGACACGTTGAGTGTAGTTCAGCCTTAAGGAGGGATATCATAGAGTTTTATAAAATCATGAATGGTGAAGGGAAAGGAGAGCTGGGAAGCTCATTTCATCCCACTCCTGCTTGGCCTAGAAGGCTGCATTTGACTTGGAAGGTTACAGGTTGGTCCAGCCTTGTTTTTTCTCCCTTTCCAATTCACCCAATCCAATTGATGGGCATTAGGTTTAGGACAGACACACACAAACGCGCAATGCATGATCGACATATTGATTTCGCCACCCCGAGATAGAGCGAGAGCTGCTGCCCTTGATGACTTGAAGCAGGGATTTGACAAACTAACGGAGGATTGGCCAAGGCAGCTAAATGGAAAGTTCAGGTTCATAGGCCCCAGTTCTGCCTAGGTAGGCAGCTGCAGCTGTGACCTTCCTGGAAGCAATTGACTGGTCACTGTGGGGAGCAGGATCCTTTTGCCTGATCTGGCAGGACTCTTGCTGTTGTCTGTAAGGTGACATTTGCCAAGTAGAGTCAAGGGGAAACAGATAGCTCTGGAAAATGCACTTTTGAAATACAATACATTAAGTTCTTCTTCTTCCCCTGTTCTTCTTCTTTGATGATCCCTCATAGCCAAGTAAGATTGTCTTCTATGAACACAGTCTTAACAGGGAGTCCGTAAGTGACTGTGGAGGCCAATTCTGGATCCACACGTCCTTCCACAGTGGGAATATAGGTTTCTGGGCAGGAGCTGATCACGGTGAGGGTTTGCCAAGTGTACCTTCCTCTTGGCACGTTTCTCCCTTTCGTCCTGAGTTTGAGAGTCTTCAAAGCCCATGACACGTTTGGTAAAGGCTGTTCTCCAATTGTAGTGCTCACAGGCCAGTGTTCCCCAGTTGTTGGTGTTTATACTACATTTTATGGAAGCTTTTAATGTTTGACAGACTATTGTATTTTAATATTTTGTTGGGAGCTGCCCAGAGTGACTGGGTGGGGTATAAATAATAACAACTTCTTCTTCTTCTTCTTCTTCTTCTTCTTCTTCTTCTTCTTCTTCTTCTTCTTCTTCTTCTAGATTTGCCTTGAGAGAGTCTTTGAACCTTTTCTGTTGACCACCTGCATTACGCTTTCCATTTTTAAGTTGGGAATTGAGTAGTGGAGAGACAATAATGAGGCATCTGCACAGCATGACCAGTCCAACGAAGTTGATGTTGAAGAATCATTGCTTCGACACTGGTGATCTTTGCTTCTTCCAGTACACTGGCATTAGTCCTCCTGTCTTCCCAAGTGATGTGTAAAAATTTTCAGAGACACCAATGATGGAATCATTCGAGGAGATGGAGATGGCGTTTATAAGTGGTCCATGTTTCACAAGCATACATATTGGTAGTACAATAGCTTTGTAAACAAGCATTTTGGCTTCCTTGTGAATGTCCTGATCCTCAAACACTCTGCCCTTCAATCGGCAGAAAGCCGCACTCGCAGAGCTCAGGCGATGCTGGATTTTGCCATCCATGTCGGCCCTTGTGGAAAGATAACTGCTCAGGTGGGAGAAGTGCACTTTTAAAATATAGTGCATTAAGTTCTTCTTCTTCAGCCAAGCTACCTCCAGTTTAGCAGAGGAGGAATAAATCCTTGAGACGGAGGCAGGAAGCCTCTCAATCATTTCAGCTGCCCACCGCTAGGTGTCAGCAGATGCTTCTGGTGCCAAAGAGTGGGCAGGCAGGATTACCATCTAAAGGACTTCAAGAACAAGTGAAAAAATACATTGTGTCAGAAAAACTGTTTGTTTGAGGCATTACAGGCATCTAAACGGCATGCATTTTGTAAAGCAAAGCAGCAGAGGCAATAATAATAATAATTTCTATTTGGATTTTAAGCTCACATGCGCACATGACTGGAGTTATTGTGGTATCATCGCATTTGATCTTGAGTGAAAGAATGGCATTTATTCCATATTAGTTACAATTGTTAGCTGAAGATTCATGAATAGTGCAACTGCCAGTACAGGCACAACAACTTGCGGATTACGGACGACGGCGTTGCAGAAAACCGGACCGAAAAGCAGGGGTTCCATGGGGCAGGGAGCTGCTCTGCAAAGAAACATGCCAAATGTGGTAGATTAATGACAACAGTGATTGCTGTTGACGAACAATAATGTATATGAACTTGGAACTGGCAAGAGAGAGAGAGAGAGAGAGAGAGAGAGAGAGAGAGAGAGAGAGAGAGACTGAAATTGAATTCACTGCTGGACCCTTGCAACAAGACGTGTTTGTGTTAAAGATTCCAGCCACATATTTCCATGCCCCTCTGTGCTGAGGGACACTTTGGTACCCTGTACAAACTACATTATAAGGTAAAGGTAAAGGTAAAGGGACCCCTGACTGTTAGGTCTAGTTGCAGACAACTCTGGGGTTGCGGCGCTCATCTCGCTTTATTGGCCGAGGGAGCCGGCGTACAGCTTCCGGGTCATGTGGCCAGCATGACTAAGCCACTTCTGGCGAATACAGAGCAGCACATGGAAACGCCGTTTACCTTCCCCCTGGAGCGGTACCTATTTATCTACTTGTACTTTGATGTGCTTTCAAACTGCTAGGTTGGCAGGAGCAGGGACCGAGCAACGGGAGCTCACCCCGTCGCGGGGATTTGAACCGCCAACCTTCTGATCGGCAAGTCCTAGGCTCTGTGGTTTAGACCACAGCACCACATTATAATGCAACACCGAGTAAATTGGCAAAAAGGTAAAAATCAACATCAAATAAGTGTTGGAAATGTAAAGAGAAAGAAGGTTCTTTTTATCCTATGTGGTGGTAGTAAGGTTAAAGCTTACTGGGAAATGATATATAATGGATTGGAAAAGATGTTTAAAATGACGTTTGTAAAAAAAAAAAAAAAAAGAGAAGCCTTCGTTTTGGGAATTATAGGGACAGAAATTTATTCATGTATGCGACTACAGCAGCAAGAATGTTTCTTGCCCAAAAATGGAAAGAAGAAGGAGTCCCAGCAAAAGAAGAATGGATACAAAAACTTATGGAATATGCAGAAATGGTGAAACCTACCGGAAGAATAAGAAATCAAGATAAGAAACTTTTTATAAAAGAATGGAAATGGTTCATTGAATATTTACAAATAAACTGTAAACAGATAAGAACATTGGCAGGATTGTTGTAATAACCTGCAGTTTTGTAAGAGAATATATATTTAAAGTAGATGAATAAATGAGCTAATTAGGTTAATTTGGAATTTTAGGAACCGCAGAAAGAGGGGAAAGGAAGTGGAGTTTTGAAATGTTAAAATGATTGTGAAATTATTGAAATGTATAAAACTGAAAGTCATAAATATTTTTTTTAAAAAAAGAACATTATAATCTTGAATTTTCCCGCTGGTTTCTATGGGCAGCTCTTACTTCAATATCTAGGGACTTTTTTTCAGCTCCTCAGATGATAAGATGGATTTCTCTATCCCTTTCTCTATCTCTGTCTCTCTCAGCCTTCCTTTTCCAGACACTCCTACCCAATTCACTATTTCTTCTTCAAATCAGTCGACATCCTGTGGCTGTTGAATACTGATTGGGCTTTTGGGGGGTTGAGGGGTTCCCTAAACCTGCAAACCCTGGGGTAACCCCGAGTCTCCTTATACCTCTCTCTTCTGCGTGGGTGGTGTCCTTTTGGGTACATTTGGGGGAGCCCAGAAAAACCTGGGTTGATAATAGAAGGAAATTATATGAATACCTCTTACGACCATGACTATTGTTATGATTTCATCGCCACCTGGTATACCTGACATTATATCCATACCATCAGTTGTGCTCATTATGAATACATTGAATTAGGGTTACTGTGATGTTTGTGTGTGTGTCTATGTGTTTGGGATGGGGAGAGGTCACATAACGTTGAAGGCAAGTTGTTAAAGTAAAAAGACTTAAAACCAAAATCTTTTTGAAATCCCCAGTCAAAATTGTGTATGCAGCAACTGCAGCCCGTGTTTTGTTTGCCCCAAAATGGAAAATGAGCAAAGTCCCAACCAAAGAAGAATGGCAACTTAAGTTGACAGAATATGCACAACTTGCAGACTTAACATATAGAATAAGAGAACAAGAAGAAAATACATTTCGATAAGATTGGAAAACGTTTATTGAATATATGGGAAATAATTTTGTACAACTGAAAATGCTGGCAGCATTAAGATAAATTCAGCAGTGTAAATAAGTTTTGATGGATGTAAAAATGAAATGCTGAATGGTATAGTTTTTGTAAAGTATGTAGGGATTTATAGTATGTAAAATGAACTGTGGAAAGAGAAGAAGGGAAGTAATTGATATCTTAAGGATGTAACAATGAGTACTTTAAATTGTAAAACAGAAAATTTAATAAAAAATTTATATATCAAAAAATAAAACCAAAATCTTTGACTTTCACTTAGAATCTACTGTTCAGCATCCCATCTCTGTGCCAGAGCCGACTTGTTTACAGTGCTCTTTAGTTCCTTTCAGAATATAAATATATGTAATATATGTGTGAATAATTTTAAATAAAATGCAAGATATCTTGCAATGTCTTTTTCGGGTTTACAGTCACACAATTTTTTCCTTAGATTTTTCAGAAGGCCCTCTGATTTTTTCTGACCTTGAAATTGCCTCTGCCATTTTATTCCGTCTGCTCCTTGTGCAATCACCAATCCCACTTCAGGCCACCCGACTGCTAATTATCCCCACCCCATAGTTGCTCCTTCCAGATTATCAATGCAGGGCGACCCATTCATTCCTGACATGAAGGCTGCTGGGGGACCAGGATTAGCTTCTGCCACCAGAGACTCCTCTTTCCATCCAGGGGTAGCTCTCCAAACGTTATTTTTAACGGCATCTAACAAAGCCTGCTCTGTATAAATATATTTTAATTAATTAATAAACGGGATGTAATGAATTCTGGCAGGGTGACATTTGAGCGCCGGGAGAGGCTCAAACAGATCTTGACAAGTGTTAGCTGGGAAAACACGACTCACAGACACAACTCGCCCATCCCTTTTTCATCTTTAATGTTATGTAATGCAGAATGGGATGGGGGGGGCGCGGCAGCACAAAATGGGGCAAAAAGAAGGGGCTTTTGCATTGGCTACTGGACTTGCAGTGAATTTCACACAAAAAACAATTTCTTCCAGTAGCAGACCAACTAAGTTTGTTCTTGGTATGAGCTTTCGTGTGCATGCACACTTCTTCAGATACGCTGAAACAGAAGTCACCAGACCTTTATATATAGTGAGAGGGTTGGGAGGCGTATTACTCAGAAGGGTTGTAGGAGATGGGTGATTGACTCAATGGGTATGGTAAACCTGTTGATGACTGTTAACGACTGCAATTGGTCTTACAGGAAAAAGCAAGGGGTGAGATGGCGAAAAATGGCTTTATCATGTATAATAGGATAAGAATCCAATGTCTCTATTCAGACCAGGTCTCTCCATGGTTTTAAGTTTGGGAATAAGCTGCAATTCAGCAACTTCTCTTTCCAGTGAATTTCACAGATGTGCTTTCAAACTGCTAGGTTGGCAGGAGCAGGGACCGAGCAATGGGAGCTCACCCCGTCGCGGGGATTCGAACCACCAACCTTCTGATTGGCAAGTCCTAGGCTCTGTGGTTTAACCCACAGCACCACCCACGTCCCTCTGGTAAAGTACCCAGAGGTATAAATTTATGTGCCTCTCCATCTCTATTTTGCCCCAACAAATCACGTGCATTGTGACTGGTTTGGAACGAATATTGCAAAAGGAGACCATTTTTTTTTTGGGTGGGAGCAAAAACGTTCACAAAACGCGCCTCCCTTTCAACTCAGCGTTCTCCTGCCACCTCTTCTGAGTCCCTGTTGCTGATCATCTGACGGCCGATTCTCCCTTACCAGGATCCCTCCCGGAGCCTGACATTTTGCGCTACAACCAAGCATTGCCGTGGGCAGGACGCAGCTAAAAGACAGATTTCCTTATTAGAAGGCAACGCCACCAAAAGGGCAAGTCAACAAATCGGACGCTGCTTAGAAAAAAAAGGCAGCAGAATACTGTAAGGGAAGCAGAGCAAAGGAACAGAACTGGAGGGGCTGGGGGCAGAGGTTGCCAGATGAAGGGGAACCCAGAAAGGAAGATTTCTGTGAAGAGTTAGAAGCCTATCAGTCTGTTTTGTAAACTGGGTTGCCTGTCAGGGGCCATTAGCCTCACGTCTGGGAGGCAATATTCACAGGGAGCCCTTTTATTTGTGGCAAGCCTGTTCCACCCTTTTCTGAAACAGAATTCCCTATTCCTTATATGGGGATTGCTTGCCACATGACCACAGTTACAGTGGGATGTGCCTTATAAATGGGTGGTGGGGTTGTTTGTGTTTGCTTGTTTGTTTGTTTGTTTGTTTACCTCCTGTGACTATTTCAGGATCCCCTTTTTTGCATTCCATAAGCATAATCCACACCTGCACAGATAATATCACTGCAGAAAATGTTTTTGAATCCACAGCTCAGCATAATTCCAAGCACATGTTCGTTTTCTGAGTTGACATTAGGGGATTTTTAAAAAATCTTTTTTTTAATAAATAAATGGGGGGGGGGGAACTCCTTCCAAGGTAGTTCACAGCTGTGCAGCAATGCAGTTGCACTTGGGGAAGAATGTAATTTATTAAACGTACAGATTATTCACAGCTATGCTGATGTGAATTAAAGTGGAATCGTTGCCCAAAAGGTCATGATGGGAATGAAAATGAAGGATAACTACTTCCTCTCCACAGATCCACAGATCTCCACGAAAGGCAAAGGTTTAGTTGAAAGTTACCGTAACAGTTCTGTAGGGTAAAGCCTCTGCTATGGATAAGAGTTACCGTATTTTTCGCCCCATAAGACACACTTTTTCCCCTCCAAAAATGAAGGGGAAATCGGGGTGCGTCTTATGGGGCGAATGCCTGCAAGCCTCGCGCGCCCGGCAGGAGGTCCCACCGGGTGCGTGAGGCTTGGGGCGGCAGCGGACTGCTTGCGCACACCTAGAAGCTTGGGGCGCGCTGAGCTCAGCACGCTCCAAGCTCCTGGTGTAGCGCAGCGATCCGCTAGCCCTGGGAGAGCCCCGCGGCTCTCCCAGGGCTAGCGGACTGCTTGCCGGCACGCAGAAGCTTGGGGCGCGCTGACCTCAGCTTGCCCCAAGCTTCTGGATTAGCGCAGGGGTCCGCTAGCCCTGGGAGAGGCGCCCGGCTCTCCCACGCTAGCGGAGACCTTGCCGGCACGCAGAAGCTTGGGGCATGCTGAGCTCCGCACGCCCCAAGCTCCTGGTGTAGCGCAGCGCACCTGGGGGAGAAATAATTTTTTTTTCCTTTATTTCCCCCCAAAAAATCTAGGTGCGTCTTATGGGCCGGTGCGTCTTATGGGGCGAAAAATACGGTATATCAGAATGTCACCAGCCCACACTGGAAGAACGACCTCAGCAAAGATGCAGCAAACAAACAAACAGCAATAAAAAGGACAGCCAAAACATCATCATCAACAACAACAATAATAATAATAATAATTTATTACTTATACCTCACTCATCTGGCTGGGTTTCCCCACCCACTCCGGGTGGCTCCCAAAAGAATATTGAAAATATGATAAAACATCAAACATTAACAACTTCCCTAAACAGGGCTGCCTTCAGGTGTCTTCTAAAAGTCAGAGACTTGTTTATTTCCTTGACATCTGCTGGGAGGGCGTTCTACAGGGTGGGCACCACTACCGAGAAGCCCTCTGCCTGGTTCCCTGTGTTGTAAACGAATTCTGCCTTTCCTCCCTTTTGGGGTATCCAAGAACCCATATAGAGTCGTTAAGTGGGTTCCCCACCAGTAGGAGAAAATAACAGAGGCCAACCAGAGAATATTGAGAAGCAAAGCAGCTAGTAAGCCTGATCTTTATTAAAGCTGTTGCAACAGAGATTAAAAATACAAGGGCAGGTTTCAAGATTGGCAACCGTGCACATTGCCAAATTTACGTATAAGCTAAACAAGCTATAGCTTAGGGCCCCACTGTCTTGAGGGGCCCCAAAAATTTAAAGAAAAAAACACCTGGATGTACATTTCCAAAATATAAAACGAAAAACAATTAAAATAAAACCTACATGCAGCAACTATGTTTTGTGTTGTGTAGGCTCCTATGGTGTAAGTAATGGGCCCCGCCTGCTAGCCTGCTCCCTAAAATATCACTGGTTTGCTCATTTCTATATATAGGTTTGCATCATATATTTACACCTATTATTATTTCATGTTATAGCAAGTTTCTAGAGACTAGATTATGAGTCTTTGTAAATTGTGTTTCTAAAGGAACTTTTGTTATTGCCAAATGCCAATGTGTTTGCATTATTAAGTTTGTTATGAATAAAAAATCATTTTAAGTTAGAGCTTAATAATTATTTCACTATTAATATACTTCTTCTTAATTGTAGTTCACTATTAATATACTTCTTCTTAATTGTATTTCAGTTCAACAATTACTTTGGCAAAATACATATTTTGCTATGTGCAAGTGGCTTTAGATACCTATTACACCCATATATTACCATATATTAGGCCCATATATTACCATATAGCATATGTTGTTGTTGATGTTGTTTAGTCGTTTAGTCGTGTCCGACTCTTCGTGACCCCATGGACCAGAGCACGCCAGGCACTCCTGTCTTCCACTGCCTCCCGCAGTTTGGTCAAACTCATGCTGGTAGCTTCAAGAACACTGTCCAACCATCTCTGTCGTCCCCTTCTCCTTGTGCCCTCCATCTTTCCCAACATCAAGGTCTTTTCCAGGGAGTCTTCTCTTCTCATGAGGTGGCCAACGTATTGGAGCCTCAGCTTCAGGATCTGTCCTTCCAGTGAGCACTCAGGGCTGATTTCCTTCAGAATGGATAGGTTTCACCTTCTTGCAGTCCGTGGGACTCTCAAGAGTCTCCTCCAGCACCATAATTCAAAAGCATCAATTCTTCGGCGATCAGCCTTCTTTACGGTCCAGCTCTCACTTCCGTATAGCATATATTCAACACAAAAAAACAGCGACAATTTGTTGTTGACAAAGGACAGCTGGACATATAAAGGTGTGGCAGGAGAGGGGGGAAATTGTAGTGGGAAGATAAAAGGACAACCAAAGAATCATTTAAACATTTCAGTGTAGTATGTCACAGCTGACAGTTTGCATTTCTTAGTGCAGAAAGTACTGATCTGATGTGTGGAGATCTTTCGTATTCTACTTAATTCAAGAGGGTTCTGGAATCTTCTCTGTGTGAAAGAAACAAGCAAAAGATTCATGATGTTTGGGTTATTCCTTCAGAGATGCTGAGTACAGGTGGCTTAAACTGGCTCTGTTATCTCTTCAGTCAAGGTCATGCTGAGTATAAAAGCAGGACCAGAAGGAGTCTGGGTTTCACTCTCTCTATCTCTTTTCCTTCTGATGTGGTGTTCTGTAATACTTAGTGTTAAGGTTAGACTTATTATAAGTTATTTTAAGTTTTAAGTTAAGTCTGCTGCAACTGGATTTCTTAGGGACAGGGCCAATCTTGACTGTACAGTGATACCTCGGGTTAAGTACTTAATTCATTCCGGAAGTCTGTTCTTAACCTGAAACTGTTCTTAACCTGAAGCACCACTTTAGCTAATGGGGCCTCCTGCTGCCGCCGTGCTGCCAGAGCACAATTTTTGTTCTTATCCTGAAGCAAAGTTCTTAACCCGAGGTACTATTTCTGCATTAGCAGAGTCTGTAACCTGAAGCATATGTAACCCGAGGTACCACTGTATTGAATTTGTGACCATTATGCTCATTTGCCTTCAGGAGCAGTAAAGCTCTGCTGGATGAAATAAAATTGTTTGTTTTTTGGGAATCCTGCAATGTGTTTTAAGTTTTTACTCTACTAACTATACATTGGAATTCTACTCTGGATCAACATGGAGTAGAATTCCATGGCAATAGCATGGTATTAAATTTTTATTATTATTATTATTTGCAGAATGTTTTCTAATGCATTTCCTATCAATAAAAAATGTGTTGTGGCGCAAGCAGATTTTTATTCTACAAGTGTGGCCCAGAGAAGAAAGTTTTGAGAAAACCTTTGTCATCGGCATCTGGTTGGCTCCATCCCGCCCCCCTGACACTCCTGGAAATATTTTCTCCTGGTCTAGTGAAAGCAGGCGCTTGGCTCAGGCAGAGGATTTGGGTGTCTCTGAGGACATCACGAGATCTCCATCTCGGGCAAAAAGCTGCAGGCAGCTGCTCTTTTTCACTGGAGAGAGCCTGATAATGTGTCTTTCTCCCCTCATGCTGCTGACAAGGGCATTTTGCTCCCCTTTATGGAGTTTAAGTATAATACACTTAATAGCAGTTAGTGATGTCAGTGCTCTTTGGTATAACAAATCTCTGGTGTGAGATAATCTTGGTTAATGATCAGCATAAAACAGAGAGAGGTTGGGGTTTTAAGGTTGCTATAAATCCTGCCTTTGCTGTGACTGAATGGAAAGGAGGTGATCCCATTAACTTTCCCACTGTATCAACAGCCTTGCCTTACCCTCTTGGTCAGTAGGGACAAAGATATCATCCAGTTATCCGACTGCTTCTTATCCCACCCTCCATGCACCAGCAGCACCTGTGAGAGGAGCAAGTTTGATTCCTCTTCCATAGAGATGGAGGCCAGCTTTTCCCTGAGATGGTAAATAGTGTCAGGGCTGTACCACTTCAGACTGCCGGTGGGGACTCCAATACAGTGGTACCTCGGGTTAAGAACTTAATTCATTCTGGAGGTCCGTTCTTAACCTGAAATTGTTCTTAACCTGAGGTACCACTTTAGCTAATGGAGCCTCCCGCTGCCGCCACGCCGCCGCCACTCAATTTTTGTTCTTATCCTGAAGCAAAGTTCTTAACCCGAGTTACTATTTCTGGGTTAGCGGAGTCTGTAACCTGAAGCGTCTGTAACCTGAGGTACCACTGTACCAAACAAACCCGCTACAAACAAAAAACTAAGTGTTGAGGAAAAGGGCTCTTGCCATCTTCCTGTCTTCTAGTTTTCTGTATATGGTCGATTTTAAGGTAGATAGAAAGAAAGAAAGAAAGAAAGAAAGAGAGAGAGAGAGAGAGAGAGAGAGAGAGAGAGAGAGAGAGAAAGAAAGAAAGAAAGAAAGAAAGAAAGAAAGAAAGAAAGAAAGAAAGAAAGAAAGAAAGAAAGACAGCATTCCATTCCATTCCCAGCAGCAGCCTGAAGCGGTACAGCCCCCGCATATTTTTAAGGTATTTTTACCCCGACACTTTAAACATGCTCCAAGGCAGCTTAAAAAGGCTATAAATAACATGCATAATTTTAAATATACAATTACACAGTACAAACAACAATTATGATAGCGGACATAGGCAGCGTGCCTCTTTTCAAGGTTCCTGGGTTACCAGAGAGGTAGCCCTGTAACTTTTTTTGTTGGGAAAATAATGCAAAACCCAAAGTGTCTTGTGGCAGCTGAAAGGCAAAGCTAATGGCCCTTCACAAAGCCAACGAAAGCTGTGCTTCGAACCATGTCTACTCCGAAGAAAGCCGCAATCAACTGAGTGGAGCTTACTCCCAGATAAGCGGGGTAGAATTGCAACCTATTTCGCTAGCTTTACCAAATAGGATTGCAATGCATCTCACTCACTTAGCCACATATACTGTAAGTCTTTTTTTAATTATTCCAACTTTTTATTTCACAGATGTTCATTTTACACAGAAACGTGTGTGTGTGTGTGTGTGCGCGCAGAAACAACACTAAAGTTCTTTTATGTTTTAAATGTTTATAGTAAACAAGATTTTATGTTTGACAGCTTTAAATCCTTCTTTTCAGGGTAGGGAGTTACATATTCCTGCCATGTGAAAAAGAGTAATAATGAATGATGGGGTCCTTTGATTTTAAAATTCATTTGGGATCTGGCTGGGAGGGAGGAAAGACACTCTTAAAGAAATGTTTTTTGGTTTTTTTAAGTGAAGTCAATTCAGATTGTTCTTTATACTTTAACAGAGAGGCTTGAACTTTAACTGAGCATCGTCAATAAAAGTCTACATATCAGAAAAAAGATCGGTTATTTTCATAGGAAAAGGACAACGATGAACTAGGCATTCCATTGCATTTTAAAATTTGCAGTAGAAAGTGGATTTACACACTGCTATGCGAGGCAGCATGGCTCTGAATATACCAGTTGCTGCGAATTGCAGGTGGGAAAATTGCTGCTTCCTGTAGGTATCTGGCTGGTAACAGAGAACAGAATGCTAGTCTAGATCATGGGTAGGCAAACGAAGGCCCGGGGGCCGGATCCAGCCCAATCGCCTTCTAAATCTGGCCCGCGGACAGTCCAGGAATCAGCATGTTTTTACATGAGTAGAATGTGTCCTTTTATTTAAAATGCATTTTTGGGTTATTTATGGGGCCTGCCTGGTGTTTTTGCATGAGTAGAATGTTTGTTTTTATTTAAAATGCATCTCTGGGTTATTTGTGGGGCATAGGAATTCCTTCATTTTTTCCCTTCAAAATATATTCCGGCCGCCCACAAGGTCTGAGGGACAGTGGACTGGTCCCCTGCTGAAAAACTTTGCTGACCCCTGACCTAGATGCTCTTTCTTGAGAGTAAGCTCCATTGAATTCAGTGGGGGTGCGTAGATATGGTTAGGACTGCAACCTTGGTGCACGTGGACTGACTCTAGCAATGAAAAACTTGCACACAGAGTCAACAAACAGACATTGCTAGACAAGAGGACATAGCCCAGGTAAAACCAGGGATGTTCCTAGGGGACCAGATCTATCGGACCATATCAGCCCCCTACCTTGCAGAAATCCACTATGTGGAATACCGCAGACTTCTTACAGCGGCTAGATTAAATGTCCTTGACTCTGCGATATTGTGGGGAAGGTACAGGGGAGTACCATACGCCCAGAGAACCTGTCATTGTGCCATGGGTGTGGTTGAGTCCACTGAACACATTCTCTTGACTTGCCCTTCTTATGCAGAGCTTAGACAAAATTTTATAGACCCACTTCTATGTCAATTTAGCTCCCTACCCGGAGAAAACCAGGTTTTACACTTGCTGAATACTGTCGCTAGAGCTATACCTTCCTTGGTGGCCAAATTTCTTTTTTTAGCTTTTAAGCGCCGCAAGACTATAATTGACTGTATTGATATGGGGCTATCTGTTTAGCCCATTTTAGTGTTGGCTAAGCTCTAAAATCTTCTTGGATGTTTTAACTGTGTATTGACAATTGTACTTTTTTCTGACTGACGGTCGAATAAAAGGTTGATGATGACAGAGTCAACAAACAACATTTCAGGGGGGGAGCAATGAGGCGCTTGTCGGGAGGGCAATAAATTTACATCAAATAATATACAAGAGCAACTCATGTATCTATCTATGTGTAAAGTGTGCATGTTATGAACATTTTGTCGTGGAGAACAAAGGTGAAAACAAGAGTTTGGGCTGTAATAGGGATTGAATGGCGGGGGGCCGGGGCGGCGGGAGTCTGTGTGATAATTCCTCTGACATTCCCAGCATAGGGCAAATGAAACCAAACAACAATTCCAAAGGGACAATGTGAGTGTTCAGGAAAAGCATCCCTGTTTTCCAAGAGTTCCCTCCCAGTTTGTAATCTCAGTGTCCTTGCACTGCTGGTTCTACGTCTGTGTACTGAAATCACAAGCTAAGCGAGAGCGATCACAGAATAGATGATCTGCCCAAATGCTCACCCAGCAAGCTCATAAGTATCAATCTAATTCTGAAATGAGTTGAGGGGAATTTGCTCATCACTGTCCTTAGAATCCTAGGATTGTAGAGTTGGAAGGGACCGCAAGTGTCATCTAGTCCAACAAAAGCATCCATGACAGATGGCCACCCTGTTAGGATATTTCTGTTCCACCTTAAAAGGGAGCAGGCTTTGTGAGTCACAGAGTCTGCGTATTTCCTGTTCACAGGAAGTTTATGTTTTCTGTTGCTTTCATTTCTCTCTCGGTGCCTGAACACTGAAGCAGGCGGTCATGTTTTTTCTCTGTTCTGACCAACGCTGAATAAACTTAAATAATGCTCTCCTGCGTGCATCTTTCGCTGTGCATTATCTGCTGCTAAGAGCGTGCATCAGCTCTGGAATGTGGCAAGCTATTTCTGGAGCTCGTGTCGCTAATTGCTGATACTGCGTGTCTACGGGAGATCGGTGGACGTCCAGAGGCGACGTGGGGCCATGATGGACTTTGTCTCCCTGACAGTATCCCAACACACCCAACCTCTGCTTTACAACCTCCAAGGAAGGAGAGTCCACCACCTTCCGAAGTCTTCTATTCCACTGAGGAACAGCTCCTATTATCAGAAAGTTCTTGCTGATGTTTGGTTGGAGTCTCCTTTCTTGTAACTCTTGTAACTTGAATCCATTGATCCCAGAGCCCAAGAAAACAAACTTCCTCTGTCTTCAATGTGACAGCCCTTTAGACCTTTGATGATGGCTATCAGATCTCCTCTCGGTCTCCTTGTTCCCAGGCTAAACATACCCAACTCATTCAAGCGTTCCTCATAAGGCTTGGATTCCAGGCCCTTGATCATCTTGGTTGCCCTCCTCTGCACACATCCCAGCTTGTCATTAACCTTCTTAAATTGTGGTGCCCAGAAGTGGGCATCCAGGAAATACAAGCCCCCTTATTTCTTGGGGAGGTGCTCTCTAGTTATCTCTCGCTTGGACTACTACAATGCACTCTATGTGGGGCTACCTTTGAAGGTGACCTGGAAACTACAACTAATCCAGAATGCGGCAGCTAGACTGGTGACTGGGAGTGGCCGGCAAGACCACATAACACCGGTCTTGAAAGATCTACATTGGCTCCCAGTACGTTTCCAAGCACATTTCAAAGTGTTGGTGCTGACGGCCTCAGCCCAGTATAAGTGAAGGAGCATCTCCACCCCCATCATTCCGCCGGGACACTGAGGTCCAGTGCCGAGGGCCTTCTGGCTGTTCCCTCGCTGTGAGAAGCCAAGTTACAGGGAACCAGGCAGAGTTCCTTCCCGGTAGTGGCACCCACCCTGTGGAACGCCCTCCCACCAGATGTCAAAGACTACTAGACTTTTAGAAGACATCTGAAGGCAGCCCTGTTTAGGGAAGCTTTTAATGTTTAATAGGTTATTGTATATTAATATTCTGTTGGAAGCCACCCAGAGTGCCTGGGGAAACCCAGCAGATAGGCGGGGTATAAATTGTTGTTGTTGTTGTTGTTGTTGTTGTTGTTGTTGTTGTTGTTGTTGTTGTTATATCTATTAAACCTTCAAGGGAAATCTCACTAGCCCCATCTGAACAGTGTAAACATGGAGCTCCACCAGACTCTTCCTCTGTCTCGTCCTCTGCTAGGAAGCTCATTTCTCTTCAGTTTCCCTCTATCCCATCCGAATGCACAGAGAAGCCGGCATGAAAGTCTGCCCCCCCCCCACCCCTCCAGCATTGAGCCGAGTGGAATTTATATCACTCAGGTCTCTTTAAATTAGTCCGAGAGGATTTCATTTTACGGGTCTGCTTGACTTGGATCCTTTTGGCACGATGGGCTCAGCTTTGTATACAACTGAGATTCATATTTTATGTGGGTATAAAAACCCAAGCCATGAATCTCGTTGGCTTAGAGCTTCACCTTCGTTCTTTACAGCTCAATTCAGGCGGAGTGCGGCGTTTCTAAAGGCAAATGGCAAGAAATGGGTTGGGGGAGGGGGTGGCGAGGGGAGAGTGGCAGGGACTACTTAAGCCGTCCTTGATGGTTTGGGGCAGGGGGGGGGCAGACAGCAGCAGCAGCAGGCTGAGAGCAGCAGCTTATTATGGAGGGCCTCAAACGGAGAGTGATTAGGCCTGGATCAAATACTTTTATGTGATGCCACTGCTATTAATGCTGCGAATTCTTGCAGCTATCCAGCAATTACAATCAATATCATTTTAAAGCTTTGATGTAGCAGTAGCAATCAGCGCATTGCATTTGCATGCATTTCAATGAATTAATACGTGGCAACGAACAATGGCAGGGGCTGCTGCCTCGAGAGTATACAGATGCAGAATATCTGCTGGCTAGGGGATTCGCTGAGCTCCCTTAGGTTCCTTAACTGGTGGAAGTGGAGCAAAGGATTGCAAGATTCATTTATTTTACAGTTATCACTTCAGTTGCAAAAAGATCTTTTTTTACCCTTAATCTGGGGATCCAGAACTGTGTTTTAAGATGCATGGTGGTCCAAGATTGCCTTGAAAGTCAAATTCAAAAGGAATCCCAGCCATAGTGTGTGTGTGTGTGTGTGTGTGTGTGTGTGTGTGTGTACTGTATTTTTCGCCCTATAGGACGCACTTTTTCCCCTCCAAAAATGAAGGGGAAATGTGTGTGCATCCTATGGGGCGAATGCAGGCTTTCCCGGGCTTCCTGCAGCTCTGTGCCACCCTCCGGATCCCGGCGCAAAGCCGTGCGGGGCTCCGGAGGGTGGCGCAGAGCTGCCTGCGCTCCAGGGCTTCCTGCAGCTCTGCGTCACCCTCTGGATCCTGGCGTGAAGCCGCACGGGGCTCTGGAGGGTGGCGCAGAGCTGCCTGCGCTCCAGGGCTTCCTGCAGCTCTGCGTCACCCTCTGGATCCTGGCGCGAAGCCGTGCGGGGCTCCGGAGGGTGGCGCAGAGCTGCCTGCGCTCCAGGGCTTCCTGCAGCTCTGCGTCACCCTCTGGATCCTAGCGTGAAGCCGCACGGGGCTCTGGAGGGTGGCGCAGAGCTGCCTGCGCTCCAGGGCTTCCTGCAGCTCTGCGTCACCCTCTGGATCCTGGCGCGAAGCCACGCGGGGCTCCGGAGGGTAGCGCAGAGCTGCCTGCATTCCGAAGCCTGGTGCGCGCTGAAGAGCACCCCCGGGCTTCGCACACCTCTCCGCAAGCCTGGGGAGACCGGCGCGGCTCCCTAGGCTTGCAGATAGCAGGCTGTTCTGGGGGCTGGGGTCGGGGGAAGCTCGGGCTTCCCCCGCGCCTGCCCCGTGCCTGGGGAGGGGAAAATCTTTTTTTCTTTATTCCCCCCCCCCAAAAAAAAATTAGGTGCGTCCTATGGGGCGGTGCGTCCTATGGGGCGAAGAATACGGTATATACACACTGTTCGTGAATTTTTCTAGAATTTGCTCACTGTTCTCAGCCTTTTCCCTCTCAACTCTTTTGCTACTTCCTACTATTTAACTGGTTTTATATAATGGATAATAATAGTTGTTGTTGTTGTTGTTGTTGTTGTTATTATTATTATTATTATTATTATTATTATGTGAATGCTTTTAAATATATTTTAGGAATAATCTACGGGTCAAACTACATGTTACTTTACCCATGCTTTTAAAAAGTGTTCATAAGCTGGGCATTTTTATGTTGGAGGAAGAGTAGACCCAAACTGGAGTCTAGCACCAGTTTCCTCCTTCAAATCTTTCCCAGCTGCTATCTGCCCACAAAGGTGCCATCTGCAGTAAATCGTGCCGTGGCAGTTAAATGGCAGCAGGAGCCATTTCCAGTAGGAAACTAGCAAAAATGGCTGGCGTAGGTCACTTGTGTTTGTGTAAAATAATAATACGTAAACTTACATGTTGCGAGCCACTCCAAGTGTGGCTGCAGAAGAGGGTATAATCAATAAGTCCCTTATTTAAAAGGTAAAGGGACCCCTGACCATTAGGTCAAGTCATGGACGACTCTGGGGTTGCGGCGCTCATCTTGCTTTATTGGTTGAGGGAGCCAACGTGTGTCCCACAGACAGTTTTTCCGGGTCATGTGGCCAGCATGACTAAGCCGCTCCTGGCGAACCAGAGCAGCGCACGGAAATGCCGTTTACCTTCCCGCCGGAGCGGTACCTATTTATCTACTTGCACTTTGACGTGCTTTCAAACTGCTAGGTGGGCAGGAGCAGGGACCGAGCAACGGAAGCTCACCCTGTCGTGGGGATTTGAACCGCCGACCTTCTGTTCGGCAAGTCCTAGGCTCTGTGGTTTAACCCACTGCGCCACCTACAAGTCCCTTATTTACTAGTTACTTATTTTATGCCACGAGTAATTTTATAAACTAATCTTTCCCACAACCTAAAATAACAAGGGCCCCAACGCCGCAATCTTTCTCGGTCAGGTGGGTGCTATTTTCCCTTCATTATTTTGGGTGCCCTTTCCTGCAACCCCTTCGGAGGCAGCCTGGGTCAAGCTCAGAGGTCATAGGTACGTATACTTTGGAAAAGCAAGGGTCTGGTGATCATTACTGTCCCTTTTTCTGGAGGGGTCTCAAAGCCTCAGTTTCCCAGTAACCAGGTTTTAAAGATTAAAGCTATGTTGGATTTATCCACCAGTTGTTAAAGCTTCGAGCTGCTTAAAATTTACTCCCCTGCTTTCTCATTTTCTCATCTGTCTCTTCCACATTCTTTACAGCAAAATCCACATACCCCTCTATATCATTAACACGGCCGCTGAGCTCATCACATTTAGTATCTGGAATAAACTGAGCTTGTAGGGTGTTTTTCTTTGCCTTGGAGGGACCGTGGGAGGGGCAGTGGATAAGCAACACAAGTTCCTGGGCCCTCCTTCACAGGAGTAAAAGGAATAGATTACAGTGGTACCTCGGGTTAAGTACTTAATTCGTTCCGGAAGTCCGTTCTTAACCTGAAACTGTTCTTAACCTGAAGCACCACTTTAGCTAATGGGGCCTCCTGCTGTCACCGCACCGCCAGAGCACAATTTCTGTTCTCATCCTGAAGCAACGTTCTTAACTCAAGGTAATATTTCTGGGTTAGCGGAGTCTGTAACCTGAAGCACATGTAACCTGAAGCATATGTAATCCGAGGTACCACTGTACAGGGAGGCAAAGCCTATATTGGTGAAGTTAGGGCATGGCATTTTTGTTTTTTGTTTTTTCCTCCAGACATCTTTATTGAAAGTTAAAAAGTACATAATTATATGTGCACTAAACATTTAAAAAGGGCTATCTAAGGTATCTAACTGATGGGGATGCAACAGGGATAATGCTTCTGTAAAACATAGGCTTTTTCATTGTCCTATATCGAAAGATTTTTGCAGAAGGTAACTGAAGCTATCAACAGAACTGTACGGAACAACCTTACACTTACAGAGCAAAATATCCTCTTGAATTATATGCCCAGCACATGGAACCTTACAAAAGGACAATACGAGTGGACTCTCTGTGCCCTTACCACAGCAAAAAGACCAATACTGATGAATTGGAGAAATAAAAATGTGGCTTCCCTTCTACGATTGGACTGAAGACATACAAACTCTCAACCTATGAACAACTTGCATATAAAGGCAGACTTGCCATGGACAAATTCAATGTTATTTGGAATCCATTCTTACAAATACTGTAATAAGTTAAGATCTGGTGAATTACAATGACAACCTTGTAAAATATACAGTTTTGGGGTTTTTTCCCCCTGCCCCCTTCTACACAGCTGCTGTTTCTCTTTTTCGTTCTCTCTCTCTTACTAGAGGAAACCCAGCTGATCTGAGCCCTCACCAGTTTCCAGTGACAGGGCTCAGTCCTGAAATACACGCTGTGGAAATATCACATGGGTTTCTTCTGTTACAGAAGATCCTTCTCTATTCATTGCAGCCATACACTGCTACTCCGTTAATGCTTCCAATAGGTTTTGCCAGTAGAGTAATTCAGTTTGTACATTAAATCAGAATAGTGCTCTAGACTGCAGCAAACTATAGTTAGATTCTGCAGGTTTTCTGTCGGTTCCACGGCACCTTCATCCAAGGATAGTTTTTGGGCCAGGCTGCGTGTTACATTCAGCATACAGTGGTACCTTGGTTTACAAACTTAATCCATTCCAGAAGTCCATTCTTAAACCAAAGCGTTCTTAAACCAAGGCATGCTTTCCCATAGCAGCAGGGGACTCAATTTACAAATGGAACACACTCAACAGAAAGCAGAACATGTTCTGCTTCTAAGGCAAAGTTCACAAACCAAAACACCTACTTCCAGGTTTGCAGCATTCTTAATCCAAGTTGTTCATAAACCAAGCTGTTCTTAAACCAAGGTACCACTGTATTGTCGCATACCACAGGGGTGCGAGATCCCAGGGGTTCCAGGCAATTACTCAGCGGTTGGGTTTCTTTTTGAAATGAGGCACAGTGGAGTCTGTGGTGTGTTTATGATATTATGTACACATATTTACGGGATGTGGGTGGCGCTGTGGGTTAAACCACAGAGCCTAGGACTTGCCGATCAGAAGGTTGGTGGTTCAAATCCCCACAACAGGGTGAACTCCCGTTGCTTGGTCCCTGCTCCTGCCAACCTAGCAGTTTGAAAGCACGTCAAAGTGCAAGTAGATAAATAGGTACCGCTCCGGCGGGAAGATAAACGGCGTTTCCATGTGCTGCTCTGGTTCACCAGAAGCGGCTTAGTCATGCTGGCCACATGACCCGGAAGCTGTACGCCGGCTCCCTCGGCCAATAAAGCGAGATGAGAGCCGCAATCCCAGAGTCGGTCACAACTGGACCTAATGGTCAGGGGTCCCTTTACCTTTACACATATATACAACCTGAGCCTGCGATGGAGGGGTTCTTGTTTCTGCCATAGTCACAGCATCGCATTCAAACAGAAATCAGACTTTGCTCTGACTCTCACCCCAGCTTGCTGCTTTACTTCTAGGTCACTGCAACTCAACTTTAAACTTTGCTTCATCCTTCTAACTAACTGCAACCCCACCCATTGCCCATCTCGCACACAGCGCCTTCCCTTTCTTTCCCTTCATGGCCCATCACCCAGGCAATCGCCTCAACACAGGAAGCTAGCCTGTAGTTTTAACACTTGATGGGTCCAGGGCTTAGCGGGATCTCATATACAGCATACTTCCTCTCCCCCAAAAAACACAAACACACACACAAAAACCGTCATAGCAATAATATTGCGTTAGGTGCTTTTTTAGGTTGGGGGGGAGCAACTACAGGGGGCCCAATCAAGTGCAATTGTGTGCATTTCAAAGAGAACTTAGCACGTGAAAGAGCCAACATGTATGCGTGTGAGTCGCAAGAAAATTGCTGTGCGGGTAAAAGGGATTGTGTGTGCCTGGAACAGATTTATGCCTCTGTGCTTGTGTTTGTTAGAATTGCCCATAGGAAGGCTCCAGGCTGTAGGTGGTGTGTGTGTGTGTGTGTGTGTGTGTGTGTGTGTGTGTGTTCAGGAAATAAATATCACTCTGGATTTTAATTCAAGACTTTTAATTCGCGTGGCTGACGAGAGAGAGAGAGAGAGGGGGGGGACTGAATAACAGCAAGTGCAGATGGGTGAGGGTGGGGGCAGGAGGAGGGGGTGAGTGACAGAGAAAGGGAACAGGCTGGGGAGAGAGCCTGGGAGGGAGGTGGAAGGGAGGCAAACAGGGATGCAATTGCAGGTAAAAATGAAGCAACAGAAGCCCAGGTGGAATTGATGCAAACTCTTCTCATCAACACTGCTACTCCCCCCTGTCATGGGAACTGTCAGCCAGGCCCGGCTTGTAATGAAAGGAAAAATATTTTATTCAGATTTATTAATTTGAAAATGAAGCCCGCCTGTCGAGAGGGGGACAGTTCTTCTCAATCTGTCATCGTTGAACCACACGCTCCTGACACCGGGATTCATTTGTCTTGTCGGCTCTGACAGTCGGATTCTCCCAAAGCACTTCCTGGTGGAGTGCCCTGGGATTTTAAACCGGATGAAACGCATTCCGACAAGGAACAGCCTCTTTATTAATGCAAATTACACGGAGAGGGGAAGAGAGAGCGGGAACATGTGATGCCAGCAGCCGTTCTGGTTGCTCTCCGCATACCAGTCATTTGTTATTTACATTTATACACATTTTTCAGTTTTAATAAAAGGAGACCTGGATTTCCAGTGACATTTATGGACAGTTTGTTTTAAAAAATGATGCCATCACGGCAAATGGTGTGGTTGGGTGCGTGTGTGTAAGTAAGTAATGCATGTGCACATAGAAACACAACAGCTGACATCCATTGCTATGAGAGGGTTATATCTTTTGCATTAGCCTTAAGGCTCAACTAGAGAGATATCCCCCTATAATTCCAGTTTTAGTCTGGCGTTGTGGCCTGCTAAGTCCTTCAGCATTGCGTGTGTGTATCTGCACACACAGACACACACACACGTAATATTCTCCTTTGTACTTTGTGTTAATTAAATCCAGCATTAATTGCCCCTCCCTAGTGGAATAATGATGAGAAATCCCACTACCCTCGCTTCACCCAGGAGCATATAATGAAATAGTTGGAGTGGAAATCCAACCTTTGATACTTTTTTCCAACCTTCTTGTATATTACTGGAAGATCACCAGCCAAGTGTTGTGGTCCAGCAGGGCCTGCAATACATCCCGTTTCTGCTCTTTGTCTGGGGTGGCTGTTGCGAAGCAGCTGGCAGGAAAACAACACAAGACTGTGGCCTGTGTCTGGCTTGAGAGCCAGTGTGGTGTAGTGGTTAAGAGCGGTAGTCTCGTAATCTGGGGAACCGGGTTCGCTTCCCCGCTCCTCCACATGCGGCTGCTGGGTGACCTTGGGCTAGTCACACTTCTCTGAAGTCTCTCAGCCCCACTCACCTCACAGAGTGTTTGTTGTGGGGGAGGAAGGGAAAGGAGATTGTTAGCCGCTTTGAGACTCCTTAAAGGGAGTGAAAGGTGGGATATCAAATCCAAACTCTTCTTCTTCTTCTTGGTGAGCCGCAAGTGGTGTTTGCCTCTGACAGAGTGTGCCATGGCCGCTGCTGGAGGCTGAGAAGCAAATGAGCATTGCTGACCAACAGCACAGCAGCATAGCATGTGTTGGCAGAGCCCGGGGCAAGGTAAGGATTGCGGCCCCTATCCTCCTTGCGGGAGTCACACAGGAGGTAACAGGCAGACCTTGCTGTGCCCCTGCGGCACCCACTCCTCACGAAGGTCGCATTTAACGGAGAATGTGTCAAATCGACGCGTTCCAAAACAATATACAAACCGAAACACAGCTAGCATTGGAAAGTTGCAGTTACAGTGGTACCTCGGGTTACATACGCTTCAGGTTACATACACTTCAGGTTACAGACTCCGCTAACCCAGAAATAGTGCTTCAGGTTAAGAACTTTGCTTCAGGAAGAGAACAGAAATCGTGCTCCGGCGGCGTGGCAGCAGCAGGAGGCCCCATTAGCTAAAGTGGTGCTTCAGGTTAAGAACAGTTTCAGGTTAAGAACAGACCTCCGGAACGAATTAAGTACTTAACCTGAGGGACCACTGTATCTGAATTTTGTGATGCAGTTCTCCAACGATTGTGCATAAAAATGCATATATCAGGGGAAAGGGTATACAGTGGTACCTCGGGTTAAGTACTTAATTCGTTCCGGAGGTCCGTTCTTAACCTGAAATTGTTCTTAACCTGGATGTTGTTTTCATAAAAACATGAAGTGATGCTTATTGGGGGGGAGCCATAGATCTAAGAAATGTGTTAGAGGGACACATGGATCTGAACTCCCAGTAGCACATTGAAACACTACTGAAGGGAAGTCACTTTGCAAAATCAGGACTCTCTGTGGCACCATGAGAAGCTGCAGTGGCTAGAGAGTGTTTTGTGGACGGACCTGGGATTTTCGGAGCAGTTGGGTGGTATGTAGGATTGGATCCTAGTAGTGTCCAGTAAGGGCAGAAGATTAAAAGGGTAAGGTAAAGCTAAAGGGCCCCTGGATATTTAAGTCCAGTCAAAGGGGACTATGGGGTTGCGGTGCTCATCTCACTTTCAGGCCAAGTGACAGGAAACAGAGGTCACGGAAACGCCGTTTACCTTCCCACCACAGTGGTACCTATTTATCTACTTGCACTGGTGTACTTTCGAACTGCTAGGTTGGCAGGAGCTGGGACTGAGCAACGGGAGCTCACCCTGTCATGGGGATTTGAACTGCCAACCTTCTGATTGGCAAGCCCAAGAGCTTGAGTGGTTTAGACCACAGCACCACCTGCGTCCCTTTTGGCAGGAGACTTTGCCCTTCTGGTCCACAGAAAAAGAGACTTGCTGTGCTTGGTGCCTCATGAGTGGAACCTGATGCTTATTGGGATGTGTATGGCAAAAAAAGAAGGGGAAGAAATGGAGGCAGTGAGAGATGTTACTTTTTTGGGCTCCATGATCACTGCAGATGGTGACAGCAGTCACGAAATTAAAAGACGCCTGCTTCATCGGAGAAAAGCAATGACAAACCTAGACAGCATCTTAAAAAGCAGAGACATCACCTTGCCAACAAAGGTCCGTATAGTTAAAGCTATGGTTTTCCCAGTAGTGATGCATGGAAGTGAAAGCTGGACCATAAAGAAGGCTGATCGCCGAAGAATTGATGTTTTTGAATTATGGTGCTGGAGGAGACTCTTGAGAGTCCCATGGACTGCAAGAAGATCAAACCTCTCCATTCTGAAGGAAATCGGTCCTGAGTGCTCACTGGAAGGACAGATCCTGGAGCTGAGACTCCAATACTTTGGCCACCTCATGAGAAGAGAAGACTCCCTGGAAAAGACCCTGATGCTGGGAAAGATGGAGGGCACAAGGAGAAGGGGATGACAGAGGATGAGATGGTTGGACAGTGTTCTGGAAGCTACCATCAGGAGTTTGACCAAACTGTGGGAGGCAGTGGAAGACAGGAGTGCCTGGCGTGCTCTGGTCCATGGGGTCACGAAGAGTCGGGCACGACTAAACGACTAAACAACAACAATGGCCAAAAAAACCCTCCTGCCAAACAGAAAATAGCCCCCATTTGTTTCTGTCTCTGTGCCCAGAGATGTTACTTTTTCCACTGGAGGCCCTGGAAAGAAAGGGGAATGAAGTCTGCCCTTTTGGATCAGCTCTGAGACTTGGCACCACCAACTTTGTGTCTCATTCAGGGCTACATCGGAGGCTGGTTTAATATTGCGGCTATGCTCACATGGCTTCAAGCTCTCCTTTTTCTTCAAAACAAACTCATAATCCAGGCTGGGATTCCATCTTTTCCATCCCAGGGTCTTGGGGCCTGTTAACAAGAGGACATAGGAGGTCCTGCGAGACTCTTTTGTCTCACCCCTACTGTGTAAAACAAATGCCAAGTCCTGTTCCATAGAAAAAGAGAGGCGCTGAATGTGCGCATCTAATGATGTCTCCACAGTCTATAGAATGAATATTTAATAGTGCTTGTCAGCAAGATCTTATAAAGGGCTTTCTTTTTTGCAGAATGTGTTCACTCTTGTGGCTTCCACAGCCATCCTAGTTTAATGTTTGAAGCACCTGCTGAGATGCTCCCTAATAAAGCATATTTGCATTATTTTAGCCTTAAGGGTGCCAGGGGGCATCGCACAGATGCGTGTGTGTGTTTGTATTGGCATTTCACACAAATCAAAGCTATCCTTGTAGGACCTCCTTGTCTCCTCCGCTGCCGCAAAGCAGCCCTGAAAGTAGCCCCTCTGCTCCTAATGTTTTACCATCCAGAAAGTGGGGGAATTATACCTGAAGGGGAGCAGAGAAGTTTTCCCATCCTCTCCAAATTAGGGATAGGAAAGGGGTTCCACCCACATCGAAACACAGGCCTGAACCACAACTTCTGCTGAAGACAGAAGCATGTCATGAGCAGACCCAGAACTCTGTTTTCTGGCACATTCTGAGCACAAGGCTTTGCCTCAGAGGCCTTGCACACACCACTGTGGCTTGCAGAACCCTTTCTGGAGTTCTGTCAGGATGGGATTATTTCACAATTCCACGAAAAGTTGATGAAGCACAACTTGGTAGCACTGATCAAAATTCATTTTAGCTCCCCAAGAAACTCCTATGAATGTTTCACCTGAGCACAGCACCACCAATTTTGTCTTGAAGGTGCGTTGAGCTCATGCGATAAATTCTTCCCAATGTGCCTTTCCTCTTTTATTTCCAGCTGCACCGACTTGGTATTTAACATACATTTGGTGTGATATGATTTGACTATATATTTTTTAATTGTTTTATAGACCAGTTAGAGGACTATAAATGTCAACAATGCATAAATAAATAAAATTGAATTTTGCTTAAGGCAACATTCATTGGCAAGCTCTGTGTGTTTATCTGCTAGGAAAGTGGGGAGCAAAACACACCCAAGGCTCTTTAACTCTGCTAGCTCTTGATTTTGTGCTCTTCTGTGGGATGACAGGTGTTGCCATGGGTGGAGAAGGATCGGCTGAGTTGACTCTTCTGCCACAGAGACAAGATATTTTCACCTTGCATGTACAAAGTGCGTGATCACAAAGTGACTCCAAGCTCGCCTGGGAAACCTGCAATCATTGTCATTTTCATAGCTACATTTTTGCCCACCTGCTCAAGTCATCCAGATACCATACCCTCCAACATTTCTCCGATGAAAATAGGGATGTCCCATTCCATCATGATAATTTTACTATTTATAGCTGTCAGGCTTCAGGGAATAAGATTCCCCCTCGCTCATGGCTGGCAGCCAAAAATGGGGAAACAAGAAATCCCAACGAAAGAACAGTGGCAAGAAACATTGATGAGCTATGCGGAATTGGATAAGTTGACATACAAACTGCGTAACAAGGACAACCGTGACTTCAAGGAAGAATGGGACCTTTTTGCACATTATCTAAAAAGACAGCAAAACAATTTGGACTCCTTGGCAGGTTTTGAATAAACATCCACAAAGTTATCAGTTGAATATATGATAGAAAAGGCAACAATATGTACAATTTTATAATATGCAGAGGATAATATGTGTAAATAAACCAGGGAGGGGAGCTGAGGGAAGTCCTTGAAGGAGGAAGGGGGGAAATGTAAATGGTTTTGTTGATTGATAATTTGTTTGCTAAAATTGTTCAATATTTTTTTTAAAAGAGAAGTTCTTACCATAGTATATTATTCACTATTCACAGAGACGGATGATGCAGACTCTCCAATAATGGCGTTGCTCTAAGTAAAGTCCCACCCCTTCCGTCTCTCCTATTCTACGTCATCCCTGTGTCAGCTGATCTGTGCTTTCTGCCTCTGAGCTTTCTGTTCTACTACTCTCAATGCACGCCGGGTCCTGGGAGAGAGGGGTCAGGAATGCTTTCCAGAGACACTGAGTCTGTTAGCTGTATTGCCCCTGCTGCTCCTCTCCCAATATTTCCCAGCTTCTCCCCTCTGCAGCATCTGAACTATGACCTTCCGCAAACCACTGTTCTAAATCTATACTGTCCTCCTCTTCTCGGGAAGGCTCAGGAAGAAGGGGAGCGGTCCCCACCATTCCTCCTCAGTCCAGCCCCTTTTAATAAAACCTTTCCTATACAGGATTGCCTTCAGATGGCTTGGGGGTCAGATGACTCCATATCCTCCAACATTTCTCTGATGAAAATATGGACGTCCTAAGGAAAAATGGGACATTCCAGGATGAAATCAGAAACCTGGGTGGCTTCTCTAAATCAGGGATGTCCCTGGAAAATAGGGACACTTGGAAGGTCTGAGATACATTTGTATCTCAAGCACCTACTTACTGTTATGGGTATGTCTGTCTTATTGGGTTGTTATTGTAATCAAAATAAAAATCAACAGTTTGATTACAGTGGCCCCTTGGTTCAAGAACAGCTTAGTTTATGAACAACTTGGGTTAAGAATGCTGCAAACCCAGAAGTAGGTGTTTTGGTTTGTGAACTTTGCCTTGGAAGCAGAACATGTTTCGCTTCCTGTTGAGTGTAAATTGAGTCCCCCGCTGCTATGGGAAAGCACACCTTGGTTTAAGAATGCTTTGGTTTAAGAACGGACTTCCGAAATGGGTTAAGTTCATAAACCAAGGTACCACTGAATAGATATTGTGGTTTTATATTTTGATTTTGTTCTGTGAAATGCCTTGAGACCTCCGGGCATAGGGCGGTATATACCGTAAATCCAATAAATGGATAATAATAAATAAATTAAATAATACTCATCCCTGCTCTTGTCTTGTCATCCTATGATCTGTACTGTGCATATTCACTTGCATGAATAAGACAAAGTTTGATGTTGGTAGGAATCACGTTTCCATTTTTGATAGTTATCCCAGCAGAGGGTTGTGGCAAGTAGACTTTGGGCTGACACTGGCCTTACGGTTTGACAACGTCCTAAGAGAGCAGGACTCATAATGAACTTAAAGCGTCACCTCCCTTCTGCTCTCTGCTTTAGAACTCAAATGAAATATTTAAAATGCGCCCAAGTGCTGCCCATTCTCCCCTTCCTGTCATGTCCTCTTGAGCTGCCAAGTTTGATGATCTTCCTGAACAAACAGCTGAAGTCCTAATGGGCAGCTTTCCCCTGAATTCTCTTCCTTATTTATGTGCCGCTGACACTTTTCACCTCCCTGACACACGATTTCCGAAGTTGTAAAGGGCTTTAAAAAAATAAAACCCAGGGCAGAAGCGAAGATGCCTAGATTTTGTCTTCAAACTTGCAACTTGAGCTGGGTTCCTTAAGGTTTGTTTCCAGGTCTCTTCATCTCCAAGTCCTGTTTAGGCGCTGAAGAATTCACAGCCAGGGAGTTGTCTTTTTGGTTCATTAGTTTTATGTCCTAAGCCTTTGTTTGCTTTATTTTGTGCTATTCTGTTGCCTTAAAAAAGGCATTGTCTGTATATATGTGAATAGCTTTATTCACACTTGTTCACTGTTAGTAGAGGTTAAAAATAATTTAAATAAACAAAAAATGGCTACTACGACTGATGATGTCACTTCTCCACGACCAGCCCTGTTTCTAATGGGTACAGTGTCAGGGGGCTGCCCCACTGTCAATAATAATAATAATAATAATAATAATAATAATAATAATAATTTATTATTTATACCCCGCCCATCTGGCTGGGCTTCCCCAGTCATTCTGGGCGGCTTCCAAAAAATTATTAAAATGCTGTAATACATCAAACATTAAAAGCTTCCCTAAACAGGGCTGCCTTCAGATGTCTTCTAAAAGTCTGGTAGTTGTTGTTCTCTTTGACATCTTGTGGGAGGGCGTTCCACAGGGAAGGCGCCACTACCGAGAAGGCCCTCTTTGGCCTCTCGCAGTGAGGGAACTGCCAGAAGGCCCTTGGCGCTGGACCTCAGTGTCCGGGCAGAACGATGGGGGTGGAGACACTCCTTCCGGTATACTGGGCCGAGGCCGTTTAGGGCTTTAAAGGTCAGCACCAACACTTTGAATTGTGCTCGGAAACGTACTGGGAGCCAGTGTAGGTCTTTCAAGACCGGTGTTATGTGGTCTCGGCAGCCGCTCCCAGTCACCAGTCTAGCTGCTGCATTCTGGATTAGTTGTAGTCTCCGGGTCACCTTCAAAGGTAGCCCCACGTAGAGCGCATTGCAGTAGTCCAAATGGGAGATAACCAGAGCATGCACCACTCTGGCGAGACAGTCCGCAGGCAGATAGGGTACCAGATGGAGTTGGTAAACAGCTGCCCTGGACGCAGATTTAACCTGTGCCTCCATGGACAGCTGTGAGTCCATGGACAGCCCAGCAGAGTAACACCTCTGGCTAATCTCGACCCCTTCCAACAGCATGTAGTATACAGTGGTACCTCAGGTTACTGATGCTTCAGGTTACAGACGCTTCAGGTTACAGACTCCGCTAACCCAGAAGTAGTACCTCGGGTTAAGAACTTTGCTTCAGGATGTGAACAGAAATCGTGCAGCGGCAGCGGGAGACCCCATTAGCTAAATTGGTACCTAAGCTTAAGAACAGTTTAAGGTTAAGAACGGACCTCCGGAATGAATTAAGTTCTTAACCTGAGGCACCACTGTATTTTAAACTGCCAACCTAGGAGTTTGAAAGCACACCAGCGCAACTAGATAAATAGGTACCGCTGCGGTGGGAAGGTAAACGGCGTTTCCGTGCGCTCTGGTTTCCGTCACGGTGTCCCTTTGCACCAGATGAAGTTTAGTCCTGCTGGCCACATGACCTGGAAAGCTGTCTGTGGACAAACACCATCTCCCTCAGCCTGAAAGCGAGGTGAGCGCCGCACCCCATAGTCGCCTTTGACTGGACTTAACTGCCCAGAGGTCCTTTACCTTTACCCAGTGCTTTTTTTCTTTAAAAAAATGTTTAGGGGTACTCTCATTTTGACTCAAGAAAATCACCATTTTATAGTTCAAATCTGGAAAAATAAATCCAGCAAATGGAGAAAAAAACAAAGAACTTGCGTTACCTCATATTACACAGCGGACAGATTCCAACTCCTACTTCACACATGAAATGCTCATTTCCGTCTGAGACTCAGGAAACAGCATGACAGGAAATGAGGCAGCCATTGGGGGTAGCATTGGAACTGACGATTCACCGTGCTAGAGAAGAAACTATTTTTTAAAAAAAAACATAGTTTCTTCTTCCCTTAGATTCATAAAATGTTTAGGGGTACGTGTACCCCTGGGTCCCCCCAGAAAAAAGCACTGCATATAACTCATTTTGAGGGCTGTCGCTTTATGAAAAATTCAATCTTCATCAATTAACCACATCCATTTTAAATGAATAATCAATTGATTTGGTCACATTGCATATGAATAAAATCACTGTTTTGAAGAAAGGTGTATGATTTTTTTTACTTTAGAAACCAAAGGAGCTGGAATATTTAGCAGTGATTCTGAAACCAGGATGTCAAAGGAAAGATTTTGCTCACTTTTGTTTTTTCGGTTGGGGGCTGGATTTGCCCATCTCCACAGCCTCTCACTGTAGCCACAGAAGTCACTCTGGCTGGTTCACCTTCCTTCCTGAATCATACCTCCAGTGCTTAATGGGGGAGAACTCAGACTGAGGGAGCAAGGCGTACGACAAGGCTGTATATTGTCTCCTTGCTTATTTAACTTATATGCAGAATTCATCATGCGAAAGGCTGGACTGAATGAATCCCAAACCGGAATTAAGACTGCTGGAAGAAATATCAACAACCTCAGATATGCAGATGACACAACTTTGATGGCAGAAAGTGAGGAGGACTTAAAGAACCTCTTAATGAGGGTGAAAGAGGAGAGCGCAAAATATGGTCTGAAGCTCAACATCAAAAAAACAAAGATCATGGCCACTGGTCCCATCACCTCCTGGCAAATAGAAGGGGAAGAAATGGAGGCGGTGAGAGATTTTACTTTCTTGGGCTCCATGATCACTGCAGATGGTGACAGCCATCATGAAATTAAAAGACGCCTGCTTCTTGGGAGAAAAGCAATGACAAACCTAGACAGCATCTTTAAAAGCAGAGACATCACCTTGCCAACAAAGGTCCATATAGTTAAAGCTATGGTTTTCCCAATAGTGATGTATGGAAGTGAGAGTTGGACCATAAAGAAGACTGATCGCCGAAGAATTGATGCTTTTGAATTATGGTGTTGGAGGAGACTCTTGAGAGTCCCATGGACTGCAAGATCAAACCTCTCCATTCTGAAGGAAACCTGAGTGCTCACTGGAAGGACAGATCCTGAAGCTGAGACTCCAATAGTTTGGCCGCCTCATGAGAACAGAAGACTCCCTGGAAATGACCCTGATATTGGGAAAGATGGAGGGCACAAGGAGAAGGGGACGACAGAGGACGAGATGGTTGGACAGTGTTCTCAAAGCTACCAGCATGAGTTTGACCAAACTGCGGGAGGCAGTGGAAGACAGGAGTGCCTGGCGTGCTCTGGTCCATGGAGTCATAAAGAGTCAGACACAACTAAATGACTAAACAACAACAAAATAATAATAATAATAATAATAATAATAATAATAATAATAATATCACTCCAAATAATTAGGGCACCCTTTTAACCAATCAAAAGCTTTTAAACCTATTGCTCTACTTGATTAACTGGCTGCATTGTGGTCCCAGTGGTTTGTTTTCTGAGGAACCTACTGAAATGGTCGGACCCGACTGAGAAATTAGCTTATTTCAATCATTACTGATGGAAATAGAATTTGCCTTTTGACTCTGGGAGGCTCAAACTGGGCACTTGACTGCCTCTGCCTCTCTCACCTACTAATTCCATTGTAAGACTGTGGACAGAGCAAACCAAGACAGGCTTTTCCTATTTTCAAACTCCACCCTCAACCCAGGCACACAAGCACATGCCTCTACTTACAAAATAATGTCTATTGCTTGGATTTTATCAGCCACATAGCAAGAAAATCCATTAAAAGAAATAAAGGCAGGTGCGGCAAACTCTCGTTTCCTCCCTCTGTCTCCGCTCCTTCACTCCTGGTGCTTCCTAGTTTGTATGATTAATTTTATCAATTTTCCTGACCTGCTTTGCCACTGAAATAAATATGACAGCTGTGGTGCTGCCTCAATTCTTTCTCTTGCCAGGCGAGCTGCTGAGATGTGTTTTCGTGTTGATTGCAGACTTTGGTAACTATCAAGTAAATAGACTGAAGAGGATTCATTTCAGCTGCTCAGCTAGTCTGGACATCGGGCCAGACATAGCAAAAAAAACACCAAAAACCAAACCCAAACAAAAGATCTTGTGCCCTCTTTTCCATGGAGCCAAAGCAAGCCCTCCCAAAATGAGTTCTTTAACTGCACAGCTAAGGGAGCAGTTAGGTGGGAGAACAGAGATAAATTTCATTCCATGCCTTTCCCACAATAAATGAGAAACTGATTGGTTTGCACATGTATGTTCATCGCTTGAAGGCTTGAACATCAGAGGATGGTTTGCATGTGTGAATGGGCCGTCACAGTTCTTCAAGCTTTGGCAGCAGCTTTCACATCCGTTCACGCTTTTCAGTGGAATCGGTTCACACATTCGGCTACCAGTCATCAAGGCCGGTTTTATTTATGCCTTCGCATCCCTTCATTTCTCTGCATTTGATTAACACACACTTCATGACTTGTTTCAGGCAAATATGTGAACTGAACTTACGGAAAACTCCACATTGAGATCTTCTTCTTCTTCTCTGGTGATCCCTCATAGCCAAGTAAGATTGTCTTCCATGAACACAGTCTTAACAGTGAGTCCGTAAGTGACTGTGGAGACCAGTTCTGGATCCACACATCCTTCCACAGTGGGGACATAGGTATCCGGGTGGGAGTTGATCACGGTGAGAGTTTGCCAAGTGTGCCTTTCTCTTAGCACGTTTCTCCCTTTCGTCATGAGTTTGAGTGTCTTCAAAGCCCATGACACCTTTGGTAAAGGCTGTTCTCCAACTGGAGCGCTCGCAGGCAGTGGCGTAGCGTGGGGGTGCAGGGGGGGCCGGCCGCACTGGGCACAACATCTGGGGGTTAGGGTTAGGGGGCGAAAATCCACGGGTTAGGGGGCGCAAATTACTTGCCTTGCCCCTGGTGCTGACAACCCACGCTACGCCACTGCTCGCAGGGCAGTGTTTCCCAGTTGTCGGTGTTTATACTACATTTTTAAGATTTGCCTTGAGAGAGTCTTTGAACCTTTTTTGTTGACCACCAGCATTTTGCTTTCCATTCTTAAGTTGGGAATAGAGTAGTTGCTTTGGAAGGCGATAATCAGGCATCCACACAACTTGACCATTCCAACAAAGTTGATGTTGAAGAATCATGGCTTTGACACTGGGGATCTTTGCTTCCATGAGGGCTGTGGTGCTATAGCTGCCGTGATACATATCACACATTCAAGTCTTCATTCAGTGATTTGGTCATATACATTACATGCATGTTCAAACTATCCTGAAGTACACAGTGATCAAGCATAGAAAAATAACTTGAGTTTTATGGCATCTTGGCTGTGAGTCCTGGAAGTCTTGCTCCCTGCCTTGCAGGCCTTTTCCTACCTGGCCTGGGAGCTGGGGTCCTGACTGACAGACTGACTCCAGCTACAGAAGCTGAGGTTGCTGGACAGATCCTTGGGCTGTGGTGTTGCTTAGGGTGGGGTTGTTTGCAGGGAGGTCATTGTTGTTATTGTTATTGATATCAAAAAAATTTGTATCAATGATACAAAATGACACATGATTTATGTGGAAATTGTTCAATTTGGTTGTGTACTTTTGGATGTGCTTTATTTCTTGTTATATACTTTTGTTATATTTTTGTTATATTTCTAATTACCATATTTTTCGCTCTATAAGACGCACTTTTCCCCCTCCAAAAATTAAGGGGAAATGTGTGTGCGTCTTATGGAGCGAATGCAGGCTCCATGGCTTCAATGATAGCAACGCGAAGCCTCCGAAGCCCAGTGGGAGCGCTCCCGCCGCGCTCCGGAGGCTTTGCGTTGCTTTTGTTGAAGCCTGGAGAGCGAGAGGGGTCGGTGCACACCGATCCCTCTTGCTCTCCTGGCTTTGCTTCGCTGGAGAGGCACTGCACAGCTTTCCCGCTCTGCGCAGCGCCCCTTCAGCGAAGAAGGAGGAGAAATGGAAGAGGCTCCGTTTCTCCTTCCACTTTGCTGAAGGGGCGCTGCGCAGAGAGGGAGAGATTATTATTTTTTCTTGTTCTCCCCCTCTAAAACAAGGTGTGTCCTATGGTCGGGTGTGTCCTATAGAGCGAAAAATACGGTATGTGAATGTTTTCCTGTTGCAAGCAGCCTTGAGTATGGTTTGAACTAGGGGAAGGTGGCGCACAAATAAAATTGTGTTTGTGTGTGTGTGTGTGTGTGTGTATGCCTATGTGCACCATCATGATTTCAGACCCTCAAATTGTCCCTGTTTTAGAGACGCCGTCTTGGTTTATGATTTGATCCCAGAATGTCCCGCTTTTCCTTAGGATGTCCCTATTTTAATTGGAGAAATGTTGGAGGGTATGGAGTTATTCGACCCCCCAAGCTATCTGAAGAAAATCCTGTATAGGGAAGTTTTTTTAATGTCTATGCTTTATTATGTTTTTTTATGTTGGAAACTGCCCACAGTGGCAGTAAGATGTGTGGGGTATAAATAGTAAAATTATCATTATGGAATGGGACATCCCTATTTTCAACGGAGAAATGTTGGAGTGTATGTGGTTTCTCAGCAAACCAAACTCTCAAAACTGGCTTCCTTGTGGGTTTAGGGAAAGGATGGGCAGAAGGAAGATTGGTATCTGCTGATAGTTCTCTGCGGGATTTGCAGTCTATCAGCAAAGGTTTCTGACTCCCTATTGTTCAACACCAGCAACAACAAAATGACTTCTTCCCACTTAAATTAGGTTGCTGAAATGAAGAGAGCTAAACAGGAGTGGACTTTCATTGTGTGAAAGGAATGTGAACTTTGTTCAGTTCTGGTACCAAAAACAAATTCTTAGACTCAGCATGTGCTCAGAGGCACCTTCTTATTGTTCTTCATGAGGCTTATAAATGGGGGAAAAGTGAGAGATATGAGGAGGGACCACTGGAGTTGAGTGGAAATCACTTGCCATTTATCTCCCCGCCCTCCCGCAAGTATCCAGATTGAATGACTTTTCTTTTCTTTTCTTTTCTTTTTTGTATAGAAGAGAAGAGTTTGGATTTGATATCCCGCTTTATCACTACCTTAAGGAGCCTCAAAGCGGCTAACAATCTCCTTTTCCTCCCTCCCCCACAACAAACACTCTGTGAGGTGAGTGAGGCTGAGAGACTTCAGAAATTTGTGACTGGCCCAAGGTCACCCAGCAGCTGCATGTGGAGGAGTGGAGACGCGAACCCAGTTCACAAGATTACGAGTCCACTGCTCTTAACCATTACACCACACTGCAGGAATACTTTTTTATTTGATTTATAATTTTTTTATTTGATTTATAATTTACTTGAGAGACCATTGTAAGCAGGTTAAAACATTAGCAGGATTTTAACCTCACTTGTAAATGAATGGAAAATATGGATAATACCGAAGGACCTGTACACCTGAAGAAACGTCTCCACCCCCATTGTTCAACGCAGAAACTGAGGTCCAGCTCCAAGGGCCTTCTGGTGGTTCCCTCACTGTGAGAAGTGAAGTTACAGGGAACCAGGCAGAGGGCCTTCTCGGTAGTGGCGCCCGCCCTCTGGCACACCCTCCCATCAGATGTCAAGGAAATAAAGAACTATCTGACTTCTAGAAGACACCTGAAGGCAGCCCTGTTTAGGGAAGTTTTTAATGACTGATGTTTTAATGTATTTTTAACCTTCTGTTGGAAGCCACCAAGAGTGGCTGGGGAAACCCAGCCAGATGGGCAGGGTAGAAATTTATTATTATTATTATTATTATTATTATTATTATTATTATTATTATTATTATTATCATCATCATCATCATCATCAATTTGGATATTGATATGCAGTTGTAAATAATATCATTAGGACCCATGGAAGGGATGGAGGGAAGTCAGGAGATTCAGGGTAATCTCGTTATTCGGATTTGGAACTCTTTTCTGTTGCATGTTTATACTTTTTAAAATCTGATTGAATGACTTTTCCAACCATTTATTGGCACTTCCTTTTAAAAATGTTTGCCTATTCGTTTTTTTACCCTGACTAGCTCCCATTTCCAATGGAGTTTATCTGCCCCTGGTGATGTCGTCATGCACCCAAATCTGACTGACTACGTAGCGTTATGGCATCATCCCATTCATTTCATGATTTGGTGGGGTCACCAATGTGCCTTATCCAGCAACGTGGAGGAGGGGAGCAGGCTGAAGCAGTGGCAGTCCAGGAGAGAAAAGGTTGCCAAATTGAATTTAAAAAGGTAAACGCTTGCACAATCCAAGTGATTTGTACGCAGTCAAATCCAGATGTATCCCTGAGGGAAAGCAAGGGCAACGCAAATGAATAAGTGAACATTTCTCAAGGAATGCTTGAAAAATCACCAAACAAGGGAAGCGTTTTCTGAACGCGGCTGCAGAATCTTTGTGTTGAGAAACTGCAACTGAAGGAATTTAGCCGAAAACCGTATACTAGGGAGATGCAATATGGATGCAAGGAGTCTGGTTAGCAGCACGACAGCAATTCCTCGAGGTGAGGCTCCTTTGCAAGAGGAGTCACATTCCCCCACCCCATGATGTCTAGTGAATGCGACCAACATCCTGTGAGTAGTAGACAACTGCCCTTTTGCTGAAAGATGGCCCTCACTGAGACTGTTAAAGGAAATTTCCCAGCTCACTTGTATTGCCAAACAAAGACACCAGCCAAGAGTATCGGAGCTAAACAGCAGTCTGTAGGCCTGATCATTGTTGTTGCAACAAGACTTCCAGCTGCCACGTGGAAGAAGCGCCTCTTTTTATCAGTTTCCCAAAGTTACCCACAACACCCTTAGTAAAATGTCATACATTTGTCATAACTATGTCATAAATTGGGAGGGGTCATCTGGCAGAAACCTGAGTGTCAGGCTTGTCCAGTCTTGACCTCCACCTCACACCCATTCGGTAAATGTTTCCCAGCCAAGTTAAGCACAACCCTTTGTCTTGACTGAGACCCCAATCCGCTGAAGTTGGGTTTGCAATAATAATAATTATAATAATAATAATTTATTTATACCCCTCCCATCTGGCTGAGTTTCCCCAGCCACTCTGGGCAGCTTCCAACCGAATATTAAAAACTGTTATGTACTGAGTTGAATAGGATCCAAAATGCAGCAATCTGATTGGTCCTAGAACAATAGGATTCAGAATGCAGCAGTCTGATTGGTCCTAGAACAATAGGATTCAGAATGCAGCAGTCTGATTGGTCCTAGAACAATAGGATCCAGAATGAAGCAGTCTGACTGGTCCACAGGAGCCACCCAATCCAGCTCCAGGTGGAAGTGAATCCGCAACCTGATTGGCCTACAGAAGAATTCCGGAATTAGCCAATCACGTGGGCCCATTGTGTAAATAATGTGTATAAAGCAGACATTCTGGGGGAACTTCCATTCCACCTCACCACTATGAGCTGAATAAAGAGCATGAAATCCACTCTTGACTCCGAGTATATTTCAAAAACAATACAGCGGCAGACATTAAAAACTTCCCTAAACAGGGCCGCCTTCAGTTGTCTTTCAGTTGCTTTTCTTTCCAGAATGACTACCAGTCTGGCACTCAGGTGCCAGGATGCCAGAGATGATCACCCAGGCAGTGGGGCTGCTGAGTACTTGGTCTCATGCTTCAGGGATTATAGCTGCCCCATACCATATCCCAAGCTCCTCTTCTGGTAGCCAGTTTCCTTCTGATTAGAACAACGTTGGGATGGTGTAAATCCGTCACTGGAGTGATTTTACATGAAATTCTAAAGTTTCCCCATTGAGCCAGTACAATAGAGACATTTCTCAGTGGATTGCTACATTTGGTGATGTGCAGTGAAGGATCTTTGTCTTTGCCCTGTAGTGTGGGGAGGCAAGGCTAGTGGGAGGGGGGTCACCCATTTTTAATTTCCAGTAACAACTCACACATGCAGCTAAGAAGGGCACCTTCTCAGAGTCCTGCCAGCGCTTTCACAGCTTTGGGGAAGGAGCCAAGCCAGGCAAGCACTCACTGGGCTTTGGAAAGGAGGTGTGAGGGCTCCTGGACCCTGCCACAGCCTCATGCCTCCTTCCCAAAGCCCAGCTTGGGCAGGTGGCTGCAAGGGCTGGGAGGAGGGCATCTAATGGCCTCGCAGAGGGCGGCATCCGTGTGGCGTTGGAGAACCTCGTAAAAAGCAGGCTTCTTCTACGTTGCATGAGGAGCCACTGCATGTACAGAAGACTTCCTGCTGCATCTAAGGGGTGGCAATAATAATAATAATAATTTATTATTTATACCCCTCCCATCTGGCTGGGTTTCCCCAGCCACTCTGGGTGGCTCCCAACAGAATATTAAAAACATAATAAAACATCAAACATTAACAACTTCCCTAAACAGAGCTGCCTTCAGATGTCTTCTAAAAGTCAAGTAGTTGTTTATTTCCTTGACATCTGATGGGAGGCCGTTCCATAGGGTGGGTGCCACTACCGAGAAGGCCCTTTGCTTGGTTCCCTGTGTTGTAAACGAAATCTGCCCTTCCTCCCTTATGGGGTATCCAAGAACCCATATAGAGTCGTTAAGTGGGTTCCCTATCAGTAGGAGAAAATAACAGAGGCCAACCAGAGAATATTGAGAAGCAAAGCAGCTAGTAAGCCTGATCTTTATTAAAGCTGTTGCAACAGGGTGCTTTCCCCGCCCCGCCCCCCACTCAGAAGGCAGGAAGAGGACCCAGGACAAATGTATTCCTGCCCTTATATAGTCATTTTAAATTCCCTGCCCTGGAGCTCAAGACCACCCCTCCATACATCATACATACATCACAAAAGGGGTGTAACCCAAGACCACCACCCCACAAACATCATACCTACATCACAGAAAAGGTAGTCTACAACAGAAATTTGAATGTTGTGGTTTTTTCTGTCTGCCAGGTTTTCTGATAATGCCTTATCTGATTGCCTTTCCTGGTAGTCTGCCCATCCCTTTGAAATGGTGATTTCCCAATTCCTGAGAAAATGGGAAGGTTCCCTCATCCCTTCCCTCCTTGCAGAGAAAACATTTGGTCAGTTTGGGAGTCAAAATAGTTTCAGGATGGTCTTCCTGCGCTGCTCCAGACATGTGGTCCACACATCCATGTATGCGCCTGGCTGGTACATCCATGAGTAATACACACACACACACACACACACACACACACACACACACACAGAAGACCTTATTTTTTTTATTTCACCTGTAACCTCACTTCTCGCAGTGAGAGAACTGCCAGAAGACCCTCAGAAAAGGACCTCAGTGTCCAGGCAGAACAATGGGGGTGGAGACGCTCCTCCAGGTATACCTGGGCCGAGGCTGGGTGTAGATCCAGCACATTCATCCCTACTTGCATGTTCATCAAATGGCTGAAGAGGGCTTATATGATTACTCAATACTGAATGAGTGGCAGTTGACTGGGTTAACTGACTCCACTGGGAAAAGATGGGTGTAAGAAGATATCAGAAGATGTGTGAGCTCTGTCTAGGCATGTTGGTCCTCTGATGGTTCTTTGGTGCTGGCTCTTTTGCAGGCATCAAGAAATGAGCATGCATAGCTGAAATGGCCCGTATTCTGAGGTTCCCACTAACTGCCAGAATGACAAAAAATCTACCACTCCACAGGACAATGTGATTCTGCTTTCCCTGATCCGAGGGACAGTCAGAGAGCCAGAAGTGGGCATGGGGATGAGTTGCTTGTGTTCTGTTGACACAAATCACCTTGGTCGAGATGGAGCACACGCATCTGCCATCAATTCAAATATCCCCCTGGTTGTTTTTTCCCAAGGACTTCAGGGAGCAAAAATGTTGCAGTCGGCAAGATTTATACACCCCCCCCCCTCTGCTAAGGGTTAACCTCATCTCATGGCACTGTTGTCTCAGGACAACTTGTCAGTCTGTGAGAACGGACGGTAATGGATTTGAAGTGGATTGCTCAGCCCATGGAGAGAAAGATGCTGTATTTATTGAATAGACATTAAAAAGAACATTTCTCAATTTCTCAGCACTGAACTCAGGGTCAATGGATCTTCTTGGCAGTGACGTGCTGAGTCAACTCCTAGCGCGGAGCTTTTAGAAGGACCAGAGTTAGATTAAAGGATTAGACTCCATCTTTAACATTTCCCTAGCAAAAGGGTTGGGTCTTAAATCATTTATGTTGCTCTGCTGTGTTTTATTTGGCTTCCTCCTGCTACCTTTGGAAGGCAAAAAAACATGAACAACAACAACAACACACACACACACACACACACACTTCACACTTCCCGAAGTTGGAACAATTCCATCACTCTGTCCCGAAATCAATGTGTACTACATGGATGAAAAGTGCTTCGGTTCCAAATTTACAGTGGGGGCTGGAGGAATATTATTTATGATTTATTAAATTTCAGTATCTTCATTTAAGGGTCACAGGGCAGTTTACAACAGAAAAACACAAAAGATAATTTAAAAATTATAATAAAAACACCCCCACCATTTTAAAAGGCGATCGGTTATTTAATTAGCCAAAGGCCTGAGAGGAGAGGAATGCTTTCACCTGGTGCCTGAAATAGATTCTATAGAGATTGTTGAATCTTCCTGTCCTTACCTGCCGAACATCCAAGGATGTTCAGAAGCACATGCATTATAGTAACAAGTAGCAATTATAACACATGTTATAATGTGTTCAGTGCAGCCCTTTCTCCTGGGAGGAATGTATCCCAGAAAAACAAAGCTGCAGAGTGCCATGTAAACAGCAGGAAAGGGTGTGGATCAGGGCCATATTTAGGTTTGTTGAGGCCCTAAGCTACTTAAGGTAATGGGGCCCCTTATATGTCCAGCTGTCCTATGTCAACAACAAATCGTCGCTGTGTGCATGCACATGAAAGCTTATACCCAGAACAAACTTAGTTGGTCTCTGTAATGGGTATGAGTTACTCGTGCGTAAACTGGTGCCTTTCTCGGTTAATTTGCCTTGTTAAAACTTTCTGACCGCACAGCTCCTTCTCATAGTGGCTGCCTCAGTCACTGGCAGAATCCGTCAGTGGGCGTTTCTTGAACCTCTTCCAACATAAAAGTTGTTTGACACCCAGTCTCCTCCTCCTCTCACTGCACGGGAGTCTTCTGCGCAGGGAAGGCGTGGGTAGCGGAGGACCTGGGCTCTCCTCACTGATGTCCAGTGAAGAGTCCTGGAGCCCTCTCTCCACTTCCCCCATCTGCCCCCCTTTATCCCTGGTGTTGCGCTGATTTGCTTCCCCCTCCACTGAGCTGTTTCTCCCCCTGCTGCTGGGTCCTTCGCCAGCATCATCTGGGAGCCTCCCCTTCGCCTCTCGCTCCGATGTCAGTTCCCTGACAGTCTCTAAGATGGTACTGGACAATTTTTTTATTTATATATATATATATATATTGACTGTGTCAGACCAACATGGCTACCTACCTGAGCGGAAGCTTGTGATCTAAAAATGTATCCAAAGTACACGCGTATCAGCTTCTGGAGATAGCTCTGGATAATGCGATATGTGAGTTTTCATTTATCAGGAACTGAATTCCGGATCCTGCTGCTCTGAGTTGCACCCATTTCACTCAAAACTTCCCTTTGGAAAAGATTCCATGATGAGTTTTGTACACTTTGAGTGCAGCTCATCACTATATTTCACTTAAGAATACACACAGTGCATGTGACTCTAAAACTGTTCCCACATAACTCTCTGAATATGCACAGAGAGGAAGAACTAGATCAAATCTGCTTGCATTTTCTGTTCTTGCTGCTTACATTCATTTGGCATAAAGTCTGAAATATCCTACACAGAGAGATTCTTTCAGATAGGGTGCCGAATGGATGTCGCCCTAGTGGGTGGGATCCTGTTCCTTTTTGTACGTGCATTCAGACTAACATGAACAGTGCATGTACTCTATTGGCTCTGAAACCTAAAATGGCCCCTAAAATGCATTTGGAGTCAGGATGAAATGTTCTCCTAGATCAAATCGGCTAGACCCAAGCTGTCTTCCCTCCTTTAATGTGTGGCTTAGCTTTCTTACCAGCAGCTTTCTGCTTTTGCAGGGAACTCCCAGCAACACTCCTATGGCACATATTGTGCGAACTGGATTGGTTCTACCTTTGGGGTAGGGGGAAATTCTTGTGTGGCTTCATCCTGCCACCTGCCAATGTGATGGTTCTTTTTCTGCAGCTTTCTGCTACCCTGGAATGCGCTGGATTAACACTGGCAATGCAAATCATGTCTTGTGCCAACATGCCAGCGATTATAACCAAAGCCATTTTGAGTTATGACTCCTGAGTGTTCTTTGACAATCCTAGAGCACATTGAACAAATGCCTTAATAATAATAATAATAATAATAATAATAATAATAATAATAATAATAGTTTTATTATTTATACCCCGCCCATCTGGCTGGGTTTCCCCAGCCACTCTGGGCAGCTTACAACGCATTAAAAAAAATGGTAAAACATTAGACATAAAAAATTTCCCGATACAGAGTTACCTTCAGATGTCTTCTAAAAGTCAGATACAGTGGAACCTCGGTTGTGGAACGTAATCCGTTCCAGAAGACCGTTGGCCTTCCGAAACGTTCAGCAACTGAGGCACAAAAGGAGAATCTCACTTTCAGTGGTGAAAATAGAAAAACACACAGTGGACGCCGTTCAACTTCTGAGACGCGTTCGAAAATTGAAGCATTTACTTCCGGGTTTTTGGCGTTTGGGTTCCGAAATGTCTATCAACGGAGACATTTGAGAACCACTGTAGTTTCTTTTTATTTATTTTTTTAATTTTTATATTTTATTTTAATATAATCTTTATTGGTTTAAAATACCATCTTACAGATACATTACAAATGGTTACAACAAAGTTAAACACAAAAATGAAAAAGAAAAGGAATGAAGAAAATAAATATGAAAAGAACAAAAAAGAGTTAATAATAAGAAAAGAATGTCAGTTATAGCATCATATCTTCTCCAATAAAGTCTTCTGGGGGAAAAAATTCCAACCATTCTCGTCGTACTTTTTCTGTTGTCTTAATTTTATCCCACAGTTTGTTTTACAGTTTTTTCTATATATTTCTCTAAGATGTTTATTCCATTTGTTTATTATACACAAGTATCCTTCAATTCTGCTAAGATAATATCATTTTTACAATATAGTCTTATAAACTCCTTGAATAATTTCCATTCTCTGTATGTTTTTGATTTGGGGCTCTTCTGGTCAGCACTGCTAATTGAAAATACTCTATCATGAGTGATTGCCAATCTATTATTGAAGGTATTGTTTCACATTTCCAGCTTCCACTGTAGTTCCTTATTTCCTTGGCATCCGATGGGAGGGCGTTCCACAGGGCGGAACTGCCTTCCTATGAAAGCAGTTTTGTGGTACCCAGTGAGCCATTCCCTGCCTCAAACAGGAAGCTGTTCATCCAGGTGTTTCTATATATCATGGTTCGGCTGCCTCTTGGAGAATAAGTCTCAGTCAGGACAAGCCCACAGCCCTTGTCCTGCCAGCTGCTGAGTCCAGCAAGAGTGCTAAGGCTTTTGAAAGCAATACTGAACAACAAATCAAATGCAATCTGGCTTTATCATAAAATCTCATAAAAATAAAAGCAAACATCCACTTTTAAGGCAGCATTGCAGATTTATGAGATCATATCTAGCAGAAGACAGCCTAGTTAAGGGCGGCGGTGAGGGAGAGGCTGTAGTAAGGAAATAAAGGAAAGCCTATGAAAAGTAGTAAATATGTAGCCGTAATGAAGAGGACTATTACCCAACAGGTGATAAAAAGAGGTTGCTACCATGAAAAAGATGCTGTGAAATTTAATCCGACATAGGCAAATGTCAGTACAGTTGCATAACGCCTCTGAACTCCTATGTTTCAGCTCCCAGTCACAAACCGGAAGTGAGTGTTCCGGTTTTTGAACAATTTTTGGAAGCCACACGTCCGGTGTGGCTTCTGTGGCTTCCGATTGGCTGCAGGATACTCCTACAGCCAATCGGAAGCTGTGTCTTGGTTTTCGAACAGTTCCGGAAGTCGAACGGACTCCCAGAATGCATTCTGTTTGAGAACCAAGGTATGACTGTACAGTTTGCCATTCGAGGACATCTCTATGTCGAAAGATTTGTACAATCGAGGAGAAGCCAGAGTATTGATATATAATGAATTGAAAAAGATGTTTAAGGCAACGTTTGTAAAAACAAACAAACAAACAACAACAACACAGAAGCTTTCCTTTTGGGAATTATAGGGACAGAACTACCCAAATTGTATAAAATTTATTCATGTATGCGACTAAAGCGGCAAGAATGTTCCTTGCCCAAAAATGGAAAGTAGTCCTGACAAAAAAAGAATGGACACAAAAAACTTTTGGAATATGCAGAAACTTACCAGAAAAATAAGAAAACAAGATAATAAACTTTTTATAAAAGAATGAAAATGGTTTATTGAATGTTTACAAATAAACTGTAAACAGATAAGAACATCGGCAGGATTATTGTAATAACCTGCAGTTTCATAAGAGTATATATTTAAAATAGATGAATAAATGAACAAGCTAAGTTAATTTGGGTATGCAGAAGATATTAAAGATAAAGTTAAGGAATCATGGAAAGAAGGGGAAGGAAGTCAAGTTCTGAAATGTTAAAATGACTGTAAAATTAGTTAAATTAGTGAAATGTATAAACCTGAAAATCATAAATAAAATATTAAAAAGCTTCTAAGTCAGCCACGGTTTATTCAGTTCCTCAATACCTTCAATAATAGGGGCCAGCTCCTCACTTCATTGTGTGGCACAAGAAGAGAAGCGGCTGGCTGCTAAAAAGAAAAGAAAAAAGTTGCACAATGGTGACTGAAAAAGGAAATATGACATTCCTGGAACTTCTCACGCACAACCATTTAAATCTAGCACAGTTGGATTGTCCTGTTTATGCTGGAGAAAGGCTGAAGACCCTTAGAACACAACTGGGTGGGACCATGTGGGCAGGAGCGCTGAGATTGGAGCCTCCAGACATCCATCAAATCCCTTAGAACGCAATTGGGTGGGACCATATGGGCAGGAGCGCTGAGACTGGAGCCTCCAGACATCCATCAAATTCCATTTGGAATCCTATTATTAAAGCATTTAGTATTTATTTACTTCAGCATTCTGTGTGGAAAAGATTACTTACGATCTCCTTTGAGACTAAACTCCACATTCATATATACTCCTATTATTAAATCTCCCATTCTCCGAAGCAACAAATTTTCACTCTCCTTAAACAGGGAATTTTAAAAAATGACTAATGCTGAGTTAGGGAAATAGATGCCTTCCACAGTGAATATTTTTGTCCAAATCTCATCTCCTTAAAACACTCTGGTGTTGTTGTTTTTTACATTAAAAAGGAATCTATTTAGTACTTGTAGGGTTGCCATATTTCAAAAAAGTGAAAATCCAGACACATAGGTTGTTGATTTCCCCCCCCCCCCCGACATTTTCCCAATTTCTGCCCAAACACTGTTTCCGACAGCAGTATTCTGGGTATGCCCGGGAAATTCTGGACATATCGCAACCCTGGTACTTATCAATACAGCTTTCCCTCTTGATTTTGTATTAACTTTTGTCATATGTGTTTCCTCCTTTAGCTTGTTTGGGGGGAAATGAAAGAGCTGAAATTTTGATGGCGACTGATTCTTCTGGGACGCGGGTGGCGCTGTGGGTTTAACCACAGAACCTAGGACTTGCCGATCAGAAGGTCAGCGGTTCGAATCCCCGCGACGGGGTGAGCTCCCGTTGCTCTGTCCCAGCTCCTGCCAACCTAGCAGTTTGAAAGCACATCAAAGTGCAAGTAGATAAATAGGTACCGCTCCGGCGGGAAGGTAAACGCCGTTTCCGTGCACTGCTCTGGTTCGCCAGAAGCGGCTTAGTCATGCTGGCCACATGACCCAGAAGCTATACGCCGGCTCCCTCGGCCAATAAAGCGAGATGAGCACCACAACCCTAGAGTCGGTCACGACTGGACCTAACAGTCAGGGGTCCCTTTACCTTTACCTTACCTGATTCTTCTATATTCAAGACAAAATCCTCTTTTTTGCAAGGCAAGCCCCTCGTCCTCCGACCAACTGAGAGTGGGGGGGGGGAATAACACTCCCAGGCCGGGTGGGTTATCCACAACCTTTTATTATCAAAAATTTTCTGAGGAGATTACATGGTGGGCCACCAGTGTTAACACCTGAGGACCTTCACAGAAGTTTGAAGGGAGCTCTGGCAAAGCTTCAGCAAGGAACAGTGCATACCTGGGTCATGTTCCAACAGAAAGAAAAGCTATAGGCAGCTCACTGTCACATGTGCATTAAGTGTGAGTGGTGGTGTTATGTACTAAGCTTGCATCCGAGAACAATAGGCAGGTAGGATCCTAGAATGCAACAGCTGATTGGCTTGCAGGAAAAGACCAATCAGGCTCCAGGAGGAAGTTAATCAGCCTATTAGGCTGGTAGGATCCTAGACTGCAACAACTGATTGGCCTGCAGGAAAAGACCAATCAGGCTCCAGGAGGGAAGCAGCATCAGCCAATCAGACAGGACTCATTGTGTAAATAATGGATATAAAAGCCTGAGGTTTGGGGGGGCAATTCAATCACTGTTTTACAAGCTGCAATAAAGAGCATGAAATCACTACAGGACTCTGAATATATTTCAGATGGTGAGTCCAGTACAGTGGTACCTCGGGTTAAGTACTTAATTCGTTTTGGAGGTCTGTACTTAACCTGAAACTGTTCTTAACCTGAAGCACCAGTTTAGCTAATGGGGCCTCCCGCTGCTGCCGCGCCGCCGGAGCACAATTTCTGTTCTCACCCTGAAGCAATGTTCTTAACCCAAGGTACTATTTCTGGGTTAGAGGAGTCTGTAACCTGAAGTGTATGTAACCTGAAGCGTATGTAACCCGAGGTACCACTGTATTAAAAGGAGGGAACAGGACTATGAATGGAGATAAGCAAAGCTGAGAAAGAGAGGACAGAGAAGAAGGGACAGAAAAGGGGAGAACAAAGAATTGAGGGATGCAGAGAGAGACAGGCAGCTGAAGGATGTTGTGTTCTGACAACCCCAGAAACAGCTCCTTTCTGACCCGGCCTATCGCTGCTGCAGGTCCTGTGCAGGTAAAATTAATTATTATTATTATCATTATTGCCATCATTAGCAAAGCCCAGGGGTGCAACTCAGGGAAGTTATAGTGTCTCATTTGGAGCCTTGGCAGGGCTCCTCACGCAACGCTCAAGTCTTGCAGGAGGAAAAGCCTCAGTTTTGCAACATTCCTCACCTCTCTGTACTTTGGTTTCTTGCCAAATCTCTTGCTCAGACAAGCTTCTTGCCTGCCTTGCTTTTGAAGCCTTGCATCATAGTCTTCGTTGTCTGACTTTCCCAGATTTTCTATGGCTTTCTTTTTAGCCACGGCAATCCGAAAACACACCAGCTGAGGCCAGGCAAAGTTCCTTGCAGAATGGGTTGAGTGAGTTTCTTCAAATTCTTCAGCTGCAGCATTCCAAACAAACATTCACCTTTTTCAGTGCTAAGTTTAGTTCATGTCGTGGTGACCCTAATGAAAAAAACAGTGGAAAAAGCCACAAACTTCGCTTGTTCATCAACCACACAGCTTATTTTACTGAGCTGGTCTGCTAACTAATTAAAATGCTGAGCTGATTAACTGTGTTGCTTTTAACTAATTAACTGGTCAGTTCATCAATTAAATACTAAAATGCCACAAAGATGTTACACAGCTTTATACAACGCAATTCACTGATATTTCCATTGCTGAAATATCCTCTATTGTACAACAGAAATATATTCTACTATAAGCCCATATGTCGGTGATTCCATTCTCTTTCACATGTTGGCTTTGAAGTTTTTTGGTACAGTGGTACCAAAACCAAAGCGTTCCAAAACCAGGCATTCTTTCCCATAGAAAGTAATGCTAAATGGATGAATCTGTTCCCCTCAAACAGGAATTTAACACGAGTTTTACTATCTAACGAGACCATGGCTCCATAAAATAAAAGCAATAAACAATGAACTGCAGTCACACAGTCAATCAATCAGTAGTTGAACTGGGCTCCACGCAGTTACAAAAACAAAACAAAAGGAGCCACAAAAACAAAAAATGCAAAATAAATACCATAAACAGCCAGACCTCAGCGTAACGCTCGAAATGGAAGTGTGGCACTCAAAATGGAAGTGTAACTCTCAAAACAGAGCACGTTCAGCTTCTGAAAAAAGTTCCTGAACCGGAACACTTACTTCCGGGTTTGCAGTGTTTGGGTTTCAAGTTGTTTGAGTACCAAGGCGTTTGAGAACCAAGACACCACTGTAGCTTTAATACTGATAGTCCTGTTTTTGTTTTACTCTTTACTCTTTATTTTGCAATAAATTCATTCATTGATTAGTCCATTGATAAATCAGTTATTGCTTCCAACTCCCAAGAGCCAATACTGAAGGATGTAGGTTGTATCCAAACATACCTGTGTTATTATTTGAACCATTATTTGAACTCTGTGACTATCACTTTGTGAGAGATTCACTCTACACACCCAATCAGAGGAAACCCTGTGCAAGAATTTCCGCTTGTACAATGGGATTCTTCCCCTCTCTCCACACTTCCTGAAATTGGTTCAGAGGTGGTGGTCAGAAGAAATTGGGCTGGGGATGAGCGGGAGGATAGTTCCATCAGGGGAACTGCAATGCTTGTGCAGATAACAGCATAGCTGTCAACGTTTCCCCTTTTTTAAGGGAAATTCCCTTATTCCGAATAGGATTCCTCGCAAGAAAAGGGAAAAGTAGACAGCTATGGATAACAGTATGACATTGCATCCCACCCCATGTTTTGTTCAGATGTGGGTTCTTCCCTGCAGAACTGAGCCCATGAAAAACCAATTCTCCTAGTTTCCAGCAGGTTGCTTGTGCAAAGCACTGATTGGGTGCGACCGCAAGAGTCCTAATAGCACAAGGATGGAAGACTGAAGAAAATCCAGCTAAAGAATCATGGCAAGAAAAGCTGATGGACTATGCAGAACTAGCAAAATTGTTACATAAGCTATAGGACAAGGATGACTGTGGCTTTAATGATGAATGGGAACCCTTTACAAAGTATTTGAAGAGGCAACAAAGTGAGCTGGACTCATAACATCATAAAATCACCTCTACCTGTGCCTCCCAGAGTATTTTTTGAGTAAAAAAGCCGAAGATTTAGATTTTTTTTAAAAACGAAAGAAAGAAAGGAAAGGTTGAAGGAAAACTTAATGAAATAAATTTGCAATGTGTTTTTTTTGGGGGGGGACCAGGAGAGCCCATCTGAAGCATGTGAGGAGGCATAAAGGGGAAAACAGGGTGTTATCTGCAAGCATCTCATAGTTTCTTCTGAAATAATGTGTTTTGATGCAGTTTCTCCAAAGCCAGGTTTACTCAAATTGGAGAGCTGTAGGCTTACTAAGGGATGCGGGTGGCGCTGTGGGTTAAACCACAGAGCCTAGGACTTGCCGATCAGAAGGTTGGCAGTTCGAATCCCCTTGACGGGGTGAGCTCCTGTTTCTCAGTCCCTGCTCCTGCCAACCTAGCAGTTCGAAAGCACGTCAAAGTGCAAGTAGATAAATAGGTACCGCTCCGGCGGGAAGATACGCTGAGTACCTTCCCGCCGGAGCGGTATGCGTTTCCGTGCGCTGCTCTGGTTCGCCAGAAGCGGCTTAGTCATGTTGGCCACATGACCCAGAAGCTGTATGCCAATAAAGCGAGATGAGCGCCGCAACCCCAGAGTCGGCCATTACCTTTACCCTTTAGGCTTACTTAGCACACAGTGAATCCAAGATGTGTGCAATCGAAAAGAAGAGGGTTTCTGGGAGGGCAGGGAATCTATCCTGGCAATGCACTTTGTGTGAAGACATTCCTGCCCTGTCTCCAACCCCTGGTGTAGACATACAGCAAGAGACTTTGATGCACATTAAACCATACTGATGTGTACAGAGGAGCACATATTCAGTTTGAAACGCGGTGCAAATAAATGGCCTTGCCATGTTTTAAGCCAATATGTACACAGCCATAGATTACTGGTTTTAAATTGTACAGTTCCTGTTGATTCCATCTGATTCTGCAAACCAGAAGGGTGCATTGGAAATGAAGCGAGAGTGTTGTCTCCAGTTTAGGATGGGGATGTGGGGAAGAGAAGTCTGAGAGAGATAATGCCAGGGGAAATACGAGCTTGATTCTGGACCCCACTCTGACATGTGCACACTGCCTGTCTGCCTCCTTCCTCTCCCCTCCTCCTCCTCCTCCTCCTCCTCCTCCTGCTCTCCAATTCCCCCATGAAACCTTCTCAACCTTCTGTGGCACCCCTCCTGTCAAAGGCGTCACCATTTGTCACCAAAATGTTTTGGCAGAAGCCTCATCTCTAGGTTTTGACAACCTTGAGAAGAAAGACTCTCCCAATTATTACTAATGGAACATTATGTTACTCTTTGGGAACTTCTGCATGAATAAAAAGGGTCATTAATGGCATCTACTCCAATCCTAGAAATTATTAGTCAATGCTGAGACGTTGTTTTAGCTGCTGGCAGTTTAATTCCTGGCCGCCCCCTCTGCAAAGTCTCAGGCAAGTTCTTGACTTGAATGTAATCTTGACACGCTCTCTGGAGACCTCTGAGTAAGCTCAAACCCCCCATATGCTGCCTCCCCATTGCCATTTATTCATTTAATAAAACCAGCATCAACATACCCAGTTGTCTTTCACAGCACAGTGGGTTAGAACCACTTCCAGCCAGGCCTTCTTGACCTGAGAAGAAGCAAGGCCCACAAATCCACAGAGGTTGTGAAGAACCGATGCATCCCTCCCTAGACTTGACATCTTTCCGCAGGGCCTGCAAGACAGAGCTGTTCCGCCTTGCCTTTGGTTTGGACTCTGTCTGACCTTTATGTTTCCCTCCCCTTGTGGTTTTGATCTATGGGCTACTATCAAAATAAGGCTGCATTTTAAATTATATTTTAACCTGTATTTTAAATTGGTTTTTATTGATTGATTGATCCTAATTTTACTGGTGTTAGCCGCCCTGAGCCCAGCTCTGGCCAGGGAGCGGAGGGTATAAATATTATTATTATTATTATTATTATTATTATTATTATTATTATTATTATTAGATGGCATCCGTAAGTTCCCACTGAGTGTTGTTTTAAGTCCACTTATCTTCAAGTGTTCTGCACTGGGGTTAAGGAAACATGTCCCAGCCAACATGCTGGGTCCTCCTGTACTCATGGCATCTCCCTGCGCACTTTAGAGACCTGATAGAGATTAGGAAGACTTGAGTCCAAGTTCCTTTTCAGCCATGATGCTCACTGTGTGATTTCTCAGCACATCAGCCTTTCAGCCGGGGTTGTTGTGGAGATAGAACAGGATAGCATGATCTCGCACATGCCATCCTGAATTCCATAGAACCCTTTTATTCCTACCCCTCACACACTTAGTGAATGTTGGGGTGGGGGTGGGCCCAGTGGGTGGGGCCAGAGCTGGTGGTGGGTGGAGCCAGAAGAAACAAAAAATATCTAGGTTAGTTGATCAGGAATAAAGATCACCCTGTCGTATTTCAACGTGGCTTCCTCAAATTAGGGGCTTTTCTATTACACACACACACACACACACACACACACACACACACACTTTATTGAAACAATACTTTAAAAACAAGCGAACAAACAATTAACAAACCACAAAATAAAACAAAACAAAAACAACACCAAAGAGCGAACAAACAAGAAAAAGCATCACATATTTCTTTGACTTCCATTCATCCCACTATGTTTCCTAGGCTTCATTTTCCATTTCACACTTTCTATTATCACTTCTTAATTTTAATTATCCCTTAATTTATTCGTGTTCCATATTGTCCTGCAAGGTTCAGTCTAGACTCATCAAAGTGTTTAAGTTTTTACAATGTAGCTGTAAATATTCTTTAAAGACATCTCGTTCTTTATTTATTCTCTGTTTTGAATCATCTCTTAAACTTCCAGTCATTATGGCTAGTCCTATATATTCTATCATCTTCACCTGCCAGTCTAATTTGGTGGGTATCATTTCTCCTTTCCAGTTTTTTGCTATCAAAATTCTAGCCGCCGTTGTTGCATACATGAAAATTCTTTAAATTTTCGGGATTTCATTATACATGATTCCCAACAGGAAGGCTTCTGGCTTTTCTACACTAAGGATTATTTAACAAAGAAGAGTCCTAGGTCAGCCTTGTTAAATAATCCTCAATGAAAGAAAAGCCCCTAATTAACCCAAAAAACAAAAATTAGGGGCTTTTCTACACTGAGGATTATTTACCAAGCCTGACCTAGGACTCTTCCACACTTCTATTTCCCCTATCACTTCCCCCTGGGAAAACCCGCTCTCTGTTGCCAAATCGGCGCAGACATTAATTGGGTTTTCCACAGAGTGATGTTTGCTCCAATTCAGCAATAAAGAGCGATTTTTTCCTAGGAAAGTGGTATGACAAGCGGAAAACCTCTCCGTCCCATGCTTTCTAGGCAAAGGACCAATGAAGTGGGGGTGGACCGCTAATTACAGTACTGACAACTGGTCTCCTCACGAGTAGCAGGGCTTTCACATGACTTACGATGGCAATGGACCCTGAGATGGAGGCCCCCATGTTGGGAAGTGAGGGTACAAAGGCTGCGTGCCCATTTTAAGGGTTTTCTGCCTACATGGAACATGAGCGACCACTTGGGATCAGGCGATCCAGCCAGTCAGATCTTGCCCATTAGGCAACAAGTGTGAGACCTTGTAGGTAGTTGGGAAGAGGGTAGACACCCTCGGGGGCAAGTGAAGAAGGTTATTAATGGTGGAAATTGCTGCCACAGGATTTCTCCAGCTTCCCGTCAGAAACAACCTATTCCGGGTTTGTGGATTCAGGAGCTGGTTGGAGTTTGTGCTTGCCTTTCCGTTGCAAAATGGAGAGCAGGGCTTTTTGGGGGTTGGGAGCACAGGAGTGGAGAGGAATCACCTGAGGTTGCACGTTTTCTTAAATCCTGAATGGGGGAAGTGATGACTTTTCATAGCTTAAAGGGCGCAAGGGGGTGGGTGGAGCTCACCTCAGATAATGGATGCCCTCAGACATCTGTTTACTGATCCCCTTTTGCCTCTCCAAAGGATATACTTTGCAGCTCAAAAGACCAGGAACGAGGAGGATATCTGCCTTGGAGATGATTTAGTGGGTCAAACTACAAACTGTACAAGATCACTTGCAAAAGCACATTGACTGCCTCACTCAAGCTGTATAATTATTATTATTGTTGTTATTATTAATAATAATATTGTATAAAAGAATTATTAACAATTTCAACAGAACAATCTATCAAAACATATCATATTCATTATCCCCCCCTTTTCCCCCATTTCCCATCAAACCCCCCTCCCCCTCTGAGACTTCCCTCAGCTCCTCCCTCTGATTTCTCAAAACAAGTCACTCTCTGCATATTATAAAATTATTTCAATCCTTATACAGTGGTACCTTGGGTTACAGGCACTTCAGGTTACAGACTCCACTAACCCAGAAATAGTACCTGAGGTTAAGAACTTTACCTCAGAATGAGAACAGAAATCGCACGGCGGCAGTGGGAAGCCCCATTAGCTAAAGTGGTGCTTCAGGTTAAGAACAGTTTCAGGTTAAGAATGGACCTCTAGAATGAATTAAGTTCTTAACCCGAGGTACCACTGTATTATCTATCTACCATGTTACCAATCACTAAATTTGTGCATGTTTATTCAAAACCTGCCAAGGAGTCCAATTAATTTTGTTGTCTTTTTAAGTACTTTGTAAAAAGTTCCCATTCTTCTTTAAAGTCACAGCTGTCCTTATATCGCAGTTTGTATGTCAGTTTAGCCAATACTGCATAGTTCATCAATTTCTCTTGCCACTGTATTACAGTGGTACCTCAGGTTACATACGCTTCAGGTTACATACGCTTCAGGTTACAGACTCCGCTAACCCAGAAATAGTACCTCGGGTTAAGAACTTTGCTTCAGAATGAGAACAGAAATCGTGCTCTGGCGGCGCGGCGGCACCAGGAGGCCCCATTAGCTAAAGTGGTGCTTCAGGTTAAGAACGGACCTCCAGAACGAATTAAGTACTTAACCCGAGGTACCACTGTATTATTATTATTGTTGTTGTTGTTGTTGTTGTTGTTGTTGTTGTTGTTGTATTATTATTATTATTATTATTATTATTATTTTGCCCATCTGATTGGTTGCCCCACCTACTCCATCAATCATCAAAAACATCCCTCTACAGGGCCACAGCTGTTTGGCCTTTTCAGTTGTGACAGAAGATCAGTCTAGGTGGATGAGCAAGCAGGCTGCTAATAGGTTCCATCTTACTCAAGACTTGGCACCCAGAGCGCAGCAGGCCTGTAGCAGAAAAAACCCCAGAGGTGAAAGGGCAACGCCGTCGCTCTAAAATGGAAACTGCAAACAAAAGATAGATCCTTCTTTTAAAAAGTTCCTTGGAGGAAAGAGTTTTCAATCCCTTTTTGATTTATGACCTACTATAGGATATTGAGACATTATTTACAATCAATATATGCTTCCGCAAGACTCCCGCCGGAGCCATAGACCTTGCCAGCAGAGCAGGGGTTGGTCCACGCGACACAATGGAAGTTATATAACAACAACCTACAGGAGCGAGCAATAAACACTGGCCAAGCTGTATATCTCGAAGCAAGCAGAACCAGCTACATATGTCTTTGGACAGCTGACACAGGGCTAAAGCAGCAGTTCAGCTGTATCAGTACGGGAGCCCTCTCGTGCTGCTGTATCAGCAACCAAATCTTATAGCTGCTATAACCAGGAGTAATTGTACCACAAGTCAGAAATTCCACCTCATGGGCAGGACTTCCAAGAGACATATATGGAACGTTTTCTGTGGGCACATCCAGGCAGAAGCTGTCCTTGAACCCAGCTGAGTACAAGAGGCCTTAACTAGCGGTGCTTCAGAAGATGTGCTTGCTTTGCGTGAAAGCCATTTTGCCAGTTCTATCAAGCACATTCTTGGAAGCAAAGGGCATCCTGAATCTCTAGTTCACTGCCCCCCCCCCAAAAAAAAACACACACACTGTGGGATACTTTTTAACCATTGGTTGTGCTTTCAAATAAAACAGGGCCAACTCCCAAGAGACTGTGATCTACTCACAGAGTTTAAAAACTGTCAGTGATCTATCCCATTTTTAGGGGTTCAGATCAAAGTTTTTGAGCTTTTTAAAGGATGGAAATCCCTGTTTTGGGGGGGTTCAGGTCTAAGTTTTTGAGCTTTTCTTAGGGGAGCCAAAGTTGCTGAGCTTCTTTCTGGGGAGCCAGTGATCTACCAGTGATTTACCACAGACGTCCAGTGATCTACCAGTAGATCACAATCTACCTGTTGGACGTCCCTGAAACATCTTACGGTTTGGGCAACATATTTTTATTATTAACACTCCAAACATTAATTTTTTTAAAAAAAAATCTCTACTATTTCAGGTTCAAAAATAGGATGCTTAGAACTGCACGCTATTACTTCAGATTTTTAACAGCTTGCTTAAATCACTGTCCTTCCTTTGAGGGGTGGTATTTAATACTGTGCCTCTCAAAAAAAATGAGCTACTGGAGCTACTATGTTTTCTGCATATAGTCAACTGTTTACTAAAATAATGTCCTCCACAGCCCCATAAGGAGGCAGCATTAAAAAAAAAAAGCAATGGGAGGCATTTTTAATTTCGAAGAGCACCTGATAAAGGAGCTTTCGAGGGAAAACAAAATGGCAACCGCTATAATTGTCATCCCGACAAATATTTTTGCCTCACCCCAAAGTCTAGCTGAAGAAAACAGCAGGTTTCAAGGTGACTGAGGTGGTTGAGAAATGGCCCTTGTCAAATCCGGATAGCCCCAATGCAGAATTGCAGGGAACTAAATTTTGGGCCTGACAAAGCTGTAAAGCCAGTGCTTTTTTTTTCTGGGGATACTCAAGGATACGGAGTACCAGCACCTTTTTTTCTAGAAGAAAAGCACTGTGTAAAGCTATTGCTTTCTAGCCCTGGACTAGGGTGGTTGTCTTCTCTAGCAAACTGGAACACCTAAACAGGTGTCAGGGACTGGGCAGAGAAGGAATGGTGGAGAACGCCTCCCCAACCTGACCCTTCCAGGGAAATGAATTGAATTGAAATACTTTAATGTCACTTGTACAACTTGTATACAGTGAGATTACACGAGCACCCCCACTCAGCTCTCTTAGTCTTAATTCCCCTCGTTTACTGACGCACACCCACCAAACCCAAAAGTCAATTGCCCTGTTGTTATCTTTTCATTCAGCAGCTTAACAGCCCACGGACAGAAGCTGTTCTTTACCCTGTTGGTGAGACTAATCATGCTTCTATATCTTCTGCTTGAGGGCAGGAGATCAAGAAAGTGCCGGCCAGGGTGTGAATCATCCCTGAGAATTTTCCTCACTCTCCTGAGGCAAGGTTCTTCCATGATGTCATCCAGCAGATTCACAGGACAGCCCATAATATCTTGTGCTTCACCACCCTCTGTAGGCACTTCCTATCAGATGATGTCAAACCAGCGTACCACACCTTGGTGCAGTATGAAAGGACACTTTCTATTGTGGACCGGTAGAAGGAGATCATCAAATGTTGATTGACATTGTTCTTTCACAATACTCTGAGGAGATGGAGTCTCTGTTGGACTTTCTTAACCACTTGGGTTGTATTGATTTTCCAAGTAAGGTCTTTGCTGAGATAAACTCCTAGGAATTTAAAGGAAGAGACTCTCTCCACACAGCCCTCCCAGATGTACAGCGGGGCTAGTTTTCCTCTCTTCCTCCGAAAGTCCAACACCATCTCCTTTGTCTTGCTGATATTAAGGTGCAAGTTGTTCCCTAGGCACCATGTAGAGGAAGAGGAAGACAGTATAGATTTACAACAGGGGTTTGCGGGAGGTAGCAGCTCAGAGGCAGATGAGGGGAAAAGCTGGGAAATCATAAGAAAGCCAGAACAACACTCATCTGAAACATTGTCATTAGAAAGCATCCCAGACCCGGCGAGCCTTAAAAGTAGGAGAGCAAAGAGCTCAAAGACAGAGGGCACATAGCAGCACCCATAGAAGTGATGAGTAAGTGGGAGAGACGGGGAGGTGAAGATTCATTCGGGACAACGCCATTATCCAAGGGGCTGGGTTCTATAACATCTCTATGTAATACAGTGGATGCTCGGGTCGCGAACGTGATCCGTGCAGGATGCACGTTCGCAACCCGCAGCTTTCGCAACCCACGCCTGCGCACACGCGGATTGTGATTCAGCGCTTCTGTGCATGCGCAAAGCGTGATTTAGCACTTCTGTGCATGTGCGACCGCCAAAACCCAGAGGTAACCCATTCCGGTATTTCTGGGTTTCGGCGGTCCGCAACCCAAAGAAACACAACCTGAAGCGGGTATAACCCGAGGTATGACTGTATTGAAATAAAAAAGGGTGGTAAAAAACTTTTCATTGTCCTTATACTTTCCTGGGCAACCAATCCGGGAGCTGCTGGCAAGCATCCTGACAACAGGTAACACAAGTATTCCATGTGGGCATAAGTGTTGATGCTGTCCTAAAAAGGTAAAGGGACCCCTGACCGTCTTTATATATACTTTATATATAGTCTTTATATATACTATATATATATATATATATATATATATATATATATATGCAGGTTTTGGTGTCTTCGGGTGTCTTCCCGTGTAAGAGTTGGGGTGTCTAGGCGACGTTTCGACGAGGTCTCACTCGTCATCTTCAGGCTGGTGCTTACGGCTTCTTGTTACTGGAACAGAGCAGGATCTCAGTGTTTGAGTTCCTATAAATACTGTTGAGGGGGTGTGGTGTATTCTGGGCAGAGAGGAAGTTCCCAGGATAGTGTGACTTTTCTTCTTTTGTTCCTTAATTACTTGAGGGATATCTTGAGTGATTTCTTGAGTGATATTCTGAGTACCACTTAGGAGGGTCATTAAGAGTGGATTAGTTGCTAAAGCTTTCGTGTCTTGACCTCTTGAGATTGTGAAGAGTTTTTCTGAGAAGATGGCTGTACTGCACTTAGTTGTGCTCTGGCTTGGCTTCGTGTATAGGGGCGAGCTGTGGTTTTGTGCCCTGTGCCAGTCAGATCTGTGTAGGGATTGCAGGGGGGTGTAGCATCCGGAAGTGCCACTATGGTTTGGCTACTGGATGGTGTCTGTAATTTATCTGTGGAGAGGGTCTGGGTTTGGGTCTGGTGTGGTTGATTGGTGATGGCGTTCTGTGTGCCTCTGGTTCTGGTGTCGGTTTTTGTGGGGAGGGCTAATTTCCAGATGTCTGGCAGGCGGGACGTGTCGTCACGCTTGTTCATGTTGTGAGGGTGTTTCTCTATCTCGATGGCTTCCATGATTATTCTCTTGTGGTGATGTTCCATGTTAAAGAGCAATTTGGAATTTGCAAAATTAATTTCGTGTCCTGTTTCTTTCATGTGTTGGAAAAGAGAGGAAGTTTTTTCTTCTTTTTTGACGGCATTCTTGTGTTCTGCGATACGTGCATTTATTCGTCTGTTTGTTTGTCACTTACATGCACAATCACACCACCACCCTGCACAAATAAACTCCGTAGCCAAGACTCTCATCTCCAGAACCAAACGCCTGGCTGACAAAGACCACTTGACAACTGAGTTACAGAATCTCTCAAATGTGTTAATCGCCAATGGATACCAGCAAAACAGGGTTACGAAGCTAATCCAAAAAGAAACACCCCCCAAAAACCAAGACACAGAAGAAAACAATGGCATGGCCCTCCTTCCTTATATCAAGGGCACTACAGATAAAATTAGCAAAATCCTCCATAAACACAATATCAAAACAGCCTTTTGCACCAACCAAAAAATAGCCAATATCCTCAGAAACCCCAAAGATAAAATCCAGTTGGAAAACCAAGGGGTCTATGAAATACCCTGCAAAGTCTGCCCAGCCACGTACATTGGACAAACAAACAGACGAATAAATGCACGTATCGCAGAACACAAGAATGCCGTCAAAAAAGAAGAAAAAACTTCCTCTCTTTTCCAACACATGAAAGAAACAGGACACGAAATTAATTTTGCAGATTCCAAATTGCTCTTTAACATGGAACATCACCACAAGAGAATAATCATGGAAGCCATCGAGATAGAGAAACACCCTCACAACATGAACAAGCGTGACGACACGTCCCGCCTGCCAGACATCTGGAAATTAGCCCTCCCCACAAAAACCGACACCAGAACCAGAGGCACACAGAACGCCATCACCAATCAACCACACCAGACCCAAACCCAGACCCTCTCCACAGATAAATTACAGACACCATCCAGTAGCCAAACCATAGTGGCACTTCCGGATGCTACACCCCCCTGCAATCCCTACACAGATCTGACTGGCACAGGGCACAAAACCACAGCTCGCCCCTATACACGAAGCCAAGCCAGAGCACAACTAAGTGCAGTACAGCCATCTTCTCAGAAAAACTCTTCACAATCTCAAGAGGTCAAGACACGAAAGCTTTAGCAACTAATCCACTCTTAATGACCCTCCTAAGTGGTACTCAGAATATCACTCAAGAAATCACTCAAGATATCCCTCAAGTAATTAAGGAACAAAAGAAGAAAAGTCACACTATCCTGGGAACTTCCTCTCTGCCCAGAATACACCACACCCCCTCAACAGTATTTATAGGAACTCAAACACTGAGATCCTGCTCTGTTCCAGTAACAAGAAGCCGTAAGCACCAGCCTGAAGATGACGAGTGAGACCTCGTCGAAACGTCGCCTAGACACCCCAACTCTTACACGGGAAGACACCCGAAGACACCAAAACCTGCATAACCAAAAAATAGCCAATATCCTCAGAAACCCCAAAGATAAAATCCAGTTGGAAAACCAAGGGGTCTATGAAATACCCTGCAAAGTCTGCCCAGCCACGTACATTGGACAAACAAACAGACGAATAAATGCACGTATCGCAGAACACAAGAATGCCGTCAAAAAAGAAGAAAAATCTTCCTCTCTTTTCCAACACATGAAAGAAACAGGACACGAAATTAATTTTGCAGATTCCAAATTGCTCTTTAACATGGAACATCACCACAAGAGAATAATCATGGAAGCCATCGAGATAGAGAAACACCCTCACAACATGAACAAGCGTGACGACACGTCCCGCCTGCCAGACATCTGGAAATTAGCCCTCCCCACAAAAACCGACACCAGATCCAGAGGCACACAGAACGCCACCACCAATCAACCACACCAGACCCAAACCCAGACCCTCTCCACAGATAAATTACAGACACCATCCAGTAACCAAACCATAGTGGCACCTCCGGATGCTGCACCCCCCTGCAATCCCTACACAGATCTGGCTGGCACAGGGCACAAAACCACAGCTCGCCCCTATACACGAAGCCAAGCCAAAGCACAACTAAGTGCAGTACAGCCATCTTCCCAGAAAAACTCTTCACAAATTCAAGAGGTCAAGACACGAAGGCTTTAGCAACTAATCCACACCCAATGACCCACCTAAGTGGTACTCAGAATATCACTCAAGTAATCACTCAAGATATCCCTCAAGTAATTAAGGAACAAAAGAAGAAAAGAACACTAGCCTGGGAACTTCCCCTCTGCCCAGAACTTTTGAGGCAATACACCACACCCCTCTACAGTATTTATAGGAACTCAAACACTGAGATCCCGCTCTGTTCCAGTAACAAGAAGCCGAAAGCACCAGCCTGAAGATGACGAGTGAGACCTCGTCGAAACGTCGCCTAGACACCCCAACTTTTACACGGGAAGACACCCGAGGACACCAAAACCTGCATTCCTGTACCCGTGAAAATCTACGAAAACAAATATATATATATAGTATATATAAAGACTATATATAAAGTATATATAAAGACTACGGATTTGTGTCACTGCCCATTTCCATGAAAGATTTATTCATGCATTTTGCACAATGCCACAATCCCACATGCAACTTTTGAAAAGGATGGGAAACACTGGGCTATGCAGCTGAGGGTGCACCGCTTATTGCCAGCAGTGCAAAATAGCTCTGCTTTGCTAATACCTGTTTAGCTGAGTAGGAAGGAGTTACAGTCCAGCAGCGTAGTCCTGTGTTATCCTAGTGCATTGGCCTTTTCAGGAAATTGGAGTCAGCGGGCAGTTGTGAAAGCAGGGGACAGATTGGAGGTTTCAGCCTTGGGTATCTGGATGCCTGGCCTACCCAAAGATGGAAAGCAAGGGCAGAGGAGCAGACCTGGTTGCTGTCTGACTGTATGCTTAGAGCAGGGCTGGAGAAGGGGCGTGGGGCGTGGCTGACATTGTCGGTCATCTGGAGGCCTGCCCCGGAGAGACGGAGGCACGCACTCCCCTGGACCACCTTGACGCGCATGTCGTAACCCGGGTCACCTCAGTCGTGCGAATGCGCGCCCAGCCAGGCCTCCCCCGCCGCGCTTCCCATTGCTGGGATTTGCCCGGCTTTCAATCTCAAGGGAGGGAGGGAGGCTGCTCAAGACGCGAGTCGGAGGGGCGGCCTTCCGGCGGCTACGAGGGAGGATTTCGCCCCGCCGCCTCCACGACCAGGCCTTCGCTTCACCCAGGCGCCCCATCCCTCCACCTTTTGCACGCGCCTCCTTCCCGCACGCTTATGCACCCATTCTTACGTGCAAAAGGCGGAGGCAACTGCAGCTCCTCCTCCTCTAGAGACGAGGCGGGCGCTTGCTGCTGCTGCTGCCACTCGCTGGAAGCTCGCGATGGCTCTCCGTCAGCGAAGGCTTAATGGTTCCTCCCCTCCTCCTCCCCCCCCCCGCTTCCAGGACGAATGGTACAGCCGGAGAAAGAGCGACACTCGAACTCCCGTGAGGAGGAGGAGCCTCCGACTCCCCTTAACACCTTCCGTGCCAGCTGCGGCTCTCCCTCTCTTACAACAGCCCTTCACATTTCAAGCGGTATCTCCTACCACTTTAAAGAGCGGCGACTTACCCCCCCCCCAAGGAATCCTGGGAACTGTATTTTGTTAAGGGTGCTGAGAACCGTTAGACTCCCACGGCACACCAGGCAACATCTCGCGGCACACTAGTGTGCCGCGGAACACCAGTTGGGAAACACTGGTTTAGACCACAGCGCCACTGGGACACGTGCTGAGTCTGGTTTAAATGAACATCATAGTGACCCAGTCTCTTCAAAAGTTGTTGAGCTGGGCTGGGCGGGACAGTGGGGCAGTTGGATTCTGATGGTTCTACTTTGAACTTCCAAGTGCACCCCATATGCAGCTTTATATGTGACGGAGTAAACTCACATTGAAAGATAAATAGTCTTGCACTGAGAGTCCCAGATCAAAGACTGGAAAATCACCCAGCAGAGGGAGAGCATCTGAATATTATTTTGGACTGAACATTTGACTATTTTGAAGAACTAAGGTATATACAACGGGCAGACTGATTGTTAGAAGTCCCCCTTTTACCTTTTTCTTTTCTTTCTGTTCTTCTTCCTTCTCTCTTTAACATTTTCTATTGTTCTTTCTTTATTCTTTCCTTCTCCCTAGACTAGTTTGACTTTTATTGTATTTTATGTTGAAAACTTTTAATAAAAACAATGATTAAAAGGAAAAAGAAAGAAGAAACTTCCTGTCCAAGCGCCCGTTTCTTTGCTCTGGAGATTTCAACACAAAAACCTGCTCTTTAAAGCTCAGTCAGAGCAAACAACCGTCTGTGGAAAACCCGAATTGATGTTTGCTCTGATTGAACACTAAAGAGTGGGTTTTTGCAACGAAAACTCCAGGGTAATAATTGTTTGTTTGTTTGTTTGTTCGTTCGTTCGTTCGTTTATACCCCACCCATCTGACTGGGTTTCCCCAGCCACTCTGGACCACTCCCAACAGAATAATAGTGATGATGATGATGCGATAAAACATCAAACATTGAAAACTTCCCTAAACAGGGCCGCCTTCAGATGTCTTCTAAAAGTCAGATAGTTGTTTATTTCCTTGACATCTGATGGGAGGGCGTTCCACAAGGCAGGTGCCACCACCGAGAAGGCCCTCTGCCTGGTTCCCTGTAACATCACTTCTCGTAGTGAGGGAGATGGCTAATGGGGGTGAAGATGCTCCTTCAGGTATACTGGGCCGAGGCCATTTAGGACAAAAGGAAGGAAGGAAGGAAGGAAGAACACTCAGACATGGATCTTTAAAGTGAGGAGCTGTGCTTGGAAAGAGCAGGGCAAAAGGTGAGTGTGGATAAGCCCTTTGGGTCCGAATATGTTTTTCTCTTGAAATTTTTGCATTATCAAGCATTCTTCACTCTGTCTCTACTGGGTCATGCCAGGACATTTGAAAGCTGTTCAAAACTTGGCAGTTTACTAAGACAGGGAGGACAGTTTTCAAGGGCAGGAAGAACAAGCAGCTGTAGAAACTGCATTAGGAAAAGAACAAAATGGAAGGGAGAACATAAACACCACAATGGTGACATCACTGCCAGCCCAGGATGCTGTCCAAAAGGAACTGACTTTATCTTGTCAAGCAGCTCCCATTTGCTGCTGAAGAATCCAGGGCAGGCAAGAAAGCTAAAGGGGAAAATAGGCACACATAAAGCTTTCTTCCAGTTTCCCCTTTCTCTCGCCTGCCTGCCCCCAAAATCCTATTCTTCATTCAGCTTGTTGAGACAAAGAATGCCAAGTAGCTGGAAGACCCCAATTCTGCTGGAACGTGTGAGCAAACTGTTTGCATTCTCAGTGCTCTCTGGCCCTCACTGTAAAAGGAAAGAAAGCTTGACTATGCTGTCTGGTCTTTGGCAATTCAGAATGCAGGTGGGGAAAATCACACAAATGATTGTTCTTCTGTGTAAAAACTTCCCGACCACAGTAAACATTTCTTTTAGCATGGAGTGTGTGTATGTTTTGGGCGGGTGAGGGTTTAAGGTAGGATTGCCTTATTTCAAAAAGTAAAAACCAGCACACCCCGTTGTTTAGCTTTTTTTTTTTTTAGCAAACCCCGAAAGTTGTTGAGTGATTTTCCGATTTTTTATATATATAAATTTTTATTAGTGTTTTTTAACACACTATTTTCAACAATAATTAAACATATTTTTACATCTTATTCAATTTTTTTGACTTCCATCAGTCCTGTCTGAAAATTTTCCAATCTAATCTCTTAGTATACATTTCTTATTTTCCCTGTTACTTTTAAAACTAATAACCAATATTTCTATTCTTTATCTACTTTGTAGCACTTCATATATTCCTACTTAAAAAACTTCTTGTAGTCCTACTAGCGCAATTTGTTAGTTACAATTGCTTTTCAAATAGTTCATATACTTCTTCCAATCTTCTGTAAATCTCTGGTTTCGAATCCTTCCTGTCACTTTGTCCAGTTCTGCATAGTCCACTATTTTCGTCTGCCATTCTTCTTTCGTCGGAATTTCTTCTTGTTTCCATTTCTGGGCTAACAATACTCTTGCCACAGTTGTTGCATATATAAACAATTTAACATCTTGCCTATTAATGTCCTGACCTATAATACCAAGTAAAAATGCTTCTGGTTTTTTCTTTAAATGTATATTTCAACATTTTCATCTCATTATATATCATTTCCCAGAAGTTCTTTACTTTTTTACATTCCCACCACATATGATAAAATGTTCCTTCTTTTTCTTTACATTTCCAGTTGAGCGATTTTCCGATTGACTTGCCTAAGGTCCAGGACAAAGCACCACCCTTTGGAAATTTCCCTCGCACATCAGTTCCACCTTAGAAATCCCAATAATGTCTGGCAAAATACAGAAATATGCCAGCCCTATTTAAAAGGGTTCTATAGAGTATAGGGACGTGGGTGGCGCTGTGGTCTAAACCACAGAGCCTAGGACTTGCCGATCAGAAGGTCGGCGGTTCGAATCCCCACGATGGGGTGAGCTCCTGTTGCTCGGTCCCTGCTCCTGCCAACCTAGCAGTTCAAAAGCACATCAAAGTGCAAGTAGATAAATAGGTACCGCTCCAGTGGGAAGGTAAACAGCGTTTCCGTGCGCTGCTCTGGTTCGCCTGAAGCGGCTTAGTCATGCTGGCCCCATGACCCGGAAGCTGTAAGCCGGCTCCCTCGGCCAATAAAGCGAGATGAGCGCCGCAACTCTAGAGTCGGTCATGACTGGACCTAATGGTCAGGGGTCCATTTACCTTTACCTTTTACCTCTATGGAGTAGCAGTCTGAAGTGGAACAAACCAGATAAAAGTTTACCACCTTACTAGGAACCAGGCCTTTGATCCTCAATGAACATAGAAGAACACTTTTGCAAGAGTTATGGTTGTTCTCTTTGTAAGCCTTCTGGAGACTGACTGCAGGAATTTGGGCTCCCTGTGCCACCAGGACAGCTCTCAGACAGAGGGAGCTGTTGACCTGACATTTGTTTTGCTACCCAGATAAAGACAAGAGAGACCACTGCAGCTCATTAATCCACCTGTAACCAGGAATTTGATCAGTCTGAGCAATTTGTTCCTGTGTTCTTCCTTGCCCAGTCTCATTTTACACGCTATGTTGTATACATTTTCCAGCTTAAGCATTCATATTTTTTTCATAAAACTGCTGTGGGCTCCTGCATTACATAGATAGTCAATACTAAGTTTGTATCGCTGCTGTGTCTTTATACATCGACCTGAAGACAAATTCATTTGTCTTAGAAATGCAAGCAGTTACTGTATTTTTCTGTGTATAAGACCATGTTTTCCCCCAATTTTTTAAAGTTTAAAATTGGGGTCTTGTACACGGAATGTTTAAAATATTTATTTCTTAATTTTGGGCTCAAAAACTGCGGGTTTTCTTATACATGGGGGCATCTTACAGACAGAAAAATATGGTATGTCTTAGTAATCACTTAGAAGCACGAATAATCAAGCAGTAGAAAAAATGTATTGAATAAATAAAAATAAACAAATTTGCCCAAATATTGTGTTTTACAAGAACATACATCTCATACAACCACTGTAAAAAGACTCTAATTGCACATGGTGCTTCCGAAAAGTTTGCTCCAGCGTCAGCTCTACATTGTTCCAAACCTTAGCAGCAGGTAAACGTGACCATAACAGTGCCATAGCTATCGATGTAAAACACTTAGAATTTGGGTTCGAGGCCCCAAAAGGGTCCGCTTCGGTTGAAGAAGACGGGTGATGTCCAACCAAGGAAAGAAAGAAGCAAGCGGCTTTTTAAGAGCAAAGATCCTTTATTCGGTTCCAGCCGGGTTCCCGACGCAAAGGTGACAAAAGGTATGAGGAACCCCGCCCAAAGGTAAGTCCAGAATTTTATACAGTCGCAATTGTGGGTGGTCTTATTCGTCACAGGTTCATCAATTTACAAGGGGGAGGTACATGGGTGCAGGGTGCAAAAGGGAGGTCCGGGTGCAAGATACAAAGCGGGGTGCAAATCCTATCTACCTGAGTAAGGTCATGTCTAGAAATCCCAGAAGGGATGGCAAATGAGATGGAACGTCTTGCACTTTACAAAAGAAGGAAGGGGAGCTGAGTGGAAGTGATTAGGTTGAGGCAAAAAATAACATTTATACTTTCATGGTTACAATAAAGTGATGCAATTTAGATACATGGGTTCCATTTCTTATTTTCCTGAAAGTAGTTGCAATCATTGAGAAGTTGAACAAACACTGATAAGGCACAAGGATACAAAGGGGTCAATGCCATTTGCAAAGGTGCCAAATGTAGCAATTGCCTGAGGGTCACAGTAAGGATTCACATTTACAAGGAGTAAAGACACAATTGCAAGAGAAAAAACAAAAACAAAACTGGATACAATTGAAAATTACCTGGATACAATCATTAAAAAGAAAACTTGGATACAATTACAAAAACAGGGTAAATTGAGGAAGTAGGGCAATGGGCAGTGCAGGGAGGAAAGAAAAATGCTTTATTTGACAGAAAGGAAAGAAAGGATTTGAAGAAGGGGAATAATGGGAGAAGCGAATTAAAAAGAGAGCAGACTAAAGGCAAATTGAGGAAAAGATTTATATATATCTCTTAGGTTGTCTTCTTTTGGTTTATCTGGTCTTGGTTTTCAGCTTCTTTAGCTATTTTTCTACATCACTATGAAGGGAGGGGGCGCTAGCTGGGTTATTGTCCTAGCTGAAGCCTCCAGAGGAGAGTTATTTATTAATTTTATAATGAATGATTTTAGAGTGTTGCTTATGCTGTACTTTTGTTGTTGTTTTTTTTATAAAATATTTATTGAGATTTTACACAAAAGAAAAACAGTGTGAAAATACAAAAAAACCCAGACATTTAAAAAAGTAGAAAAAGAAGAAAGAAAGGGAAAAAAATCTTTAAAAAGAAATAATCCATTTTTCAATATCTTTAGGTTCATTTGCTTATTTCCTTGACCTCCTCACACCTCCCCTTTTTGTATTCCCGTTTACAAAGTCCTTTCAGCAAATCCTTACCCTCTTTCATTTATCTTTACACTATATTCTTAGCCTGTAATAACTATACATTTTCATCCATATGGCTATCTATATTTACATATTCTTATTAGCCTTAATACCAAAACCACTTATTTCCAGTCCAACATCATTTTAACATTCATTAATTTTACAGTATTTCTGCAGATAGTCTTTGAATTTCTTCCAGTCTTCTTCCACCATTTCTTCTCCCTGGGTTTATGCTGTACTTTTGTACTGTTTTATTGTTGTTAGCCGCCCTGAGCCCGGCTTTGGCTGGGGAGGGCGGGATATAAATAAAATTTATTATTATTATTATTGAGGCTTCCAGATGCGCTTGGGGTGTGTGTGCCAGACTGGGTCTTTGACCCAAGTGAAATAAAGCCTAGTTTTGCCCTTGCCATATGCCGTACCTGACAGTGGACAGTCCTCTGTTTGAAGGAGTCCCTGTCATCTGAAGGGCTGTTTGGTTTTGAGCCACAGCTTTCCCCACAAGAGTGGACTGTCTTGTATTTCTACGGCCACTATTTCTAAATTTACATCTATACATGGAAATAGCATGTGCAAATTTTAAGAAAATCTGTGTTCTCTTTCTATGGGGCTAGAGCAGTGTTTCCCAACCTTTTTTGGGCAAAGGCACACTTGTTTCATGAAAAAAATCTCGCGGCACACCACCATTAGAAAATGTTTTAAAAATTAACTCTGTGCCTATATTGACTATATATAAAGTAACTCTCTTTAATAGGAATCAAATAAACACAAAGAAAGTATTTTATAATTACTTTATTATGAAATAGTAAGTTGCAGAATTTATTCAGCACGCAGAAAATGGCCTTTTGGGGGGTGAATGTGGATGAAGCAGGAAGAGAACTTAAAAAAAAGGCATGCATGAAATCTAGCCCCAAACACACACACGCACACTTTCCCCAAAGTGGTTGATGTCGCAGGATATTTCCACATGCTTCTAAAATGCACATTAAATAAAACGAGAGAGAGAAGTGCACGCATTCACCTGCCAGCCTCGGAGCTGTGGAATGCAGCGACATGAAGCAATCTGTGTCCTTCCAGGCGCCAGCTCAGACCTGCCGTGCTGTTTCGTTCCCCCGGCGTCGCTGCCTTCATCCAGCCGGATGCCTCTCCTGCCCAAGGGACGTGTCAGCAGCCACCCGGCGTGGGGTAGAGGCAGGATGGCCCCACTTCCTGCTGCCCACAAGGCTTTGGGGTGAGAAACGCGGAGGGGCAGGAGAGTGGAGGTTGCCTTAATTGGAAAAAGCAGGGAGGTAGGCTGGTGTGCCGTGGGAGGGAGGCAGGCGAGTCGGGCGGCGAGCACATGCAGGGCGGCGAGTGAGCTCCCTCCCACATCCCATTGCCGCTCGCTTCGGCCGGCCTACTGGGCTGTCGCAGGCGGAAGGCCTGCGCATGCGCGAGGTTTTCGCGCCTTCCTCCAGTAGGCCGGCCGAAGCGAGCGGCGATGGGATGTGGGAGGGAGCTCGCTCGCCGCCCCGCGTGTGCTCACCGCCGCCGCCGCCCCGCCTCTCGCCGCCCGACTCGCCTGCCTCCCTCCCATGGAGGTAGGCTGGTGTGCCGTGGGAGGGAGGCGGGCGAGTCGGGCGGCGAGCACACGCGGGGCGGCGAGCGAGCTCCCTCCCACATCCCATTGCCGCTCGCTTCGGCCGGCCTACTGGGCTGTCGCAGGCGGAAGGCCTGCGCATGCGCGAGGTTTTCGCGCCTTCCTCCAGCAGGCCGGCCGAAGCGAGCGGCAATGGGATGTGGGAGGGAGCTCGCTCGCCGCCCCGCGTGTGCTCGCCGCCGCCGCCGCCCCGCCTCTCGCCGCCCGACTCGCCCGCCTCCCTCCCACAGCACACCAGTCAACGTCTCGCGGCACACTAGTGTGCTGCGGAACACCGGTTGGGAAACACTGGGCTAGAGGTACCGCATGGATGTTTCTGTGTATGCAACTCGAACCTTTGTAGAGGGGGCTACATCCCAGCCCCACAAAAGGTTTGCACACACACACACACACACACAAACACACCCTACACATATCTCTCAATCCAGACAAGAAAGCAGCATTGCCACACTTGAGCTAATAATAATAATAATAATAATAATAATAATAATAATAATAATAATAATTTTATACCTCACCCATCTGGGCTTCCAACAAAATATTAAAATACAGTAATGCATATAACATTAAAAGCTTCCCTAAACAGGGCTGCCTTCAGATGTCTTCTAAAAGTCAGATACATCCGGTGGGAGGGCGTTCCACAGGGAGGGCGCCACTACGGAGCAGGCCCTCTGCCTGGTTCCCTGTAACTTGGCTTCTCACAGTGAGGGAACCGCCAGAAGGCCCTCGGCGCTGGACCTCAGTGTCCAGGCAGAACGATGGGGGTGGAGACGCTCCTTCAGGTATACTGGGCCAAGGCCATTTAGGGCTTTAAAGGTCACCACCAACACTTTGAACTGTGCTCGGAAACGTACTGGGAGCCAATGTAGGTCTTTCAAGACCGGTGTTGTGTCCTTTTGGTGGCTGCTCCCAGTCACCAGTCTAGCGGCTGCATTCTGGATTAGTCTAATTCTGGATTAGAGAGACACGTTTTTGGTGGGGGAAAGCACTGAAAGAGGATGCTGGGAAGAGAAGATAGGGGGTGGCCTGTAAGAGGACTAGGGGGGGCACATTTGGCCCCCTCATTCCCAGAATGTGGAAGGAAAAGTGTTGTTTTGTCGAAGTAAAGTTTTCTCAAGATGGAGGCTCTATCGAGATTTTGCTATCCGCTGAACAGAGATTATTCTAATTCTTCTGCCAAAATTTGCTGTTTTTGAATCACGGAATGCCGAAGTTGCTGACAGGATTAATTAGATGGTTCGGAAAAGATGCTTTCTCATCTTACAGTGAATAAAATTAAAGGCTGAAGCTTTGGCAATTCTTCGTTCACTCATTTCCCTCTGCACTGGACTAGCAGAACAGAGGAAAAGCAGGTGTTTCTGGCTGTCCTGTGGCCATCTTATGGGGCAGTGAATGACATTATCAACCGTGGCCGTAATGGCTCCCTGTTCTCGTTGGCCGGGACCGGGCAGTACACCAACGACAACTGCAACAAAACTTTGTGGCCTGGCAAACGCATGCAGTGAGAGGTTCGGTCAGCCATAGCCATGTTTTATCAGCACTAAAAAGAATGGGAGTGTAAATCACCTCCCTCCAAGACAAACACCTGCTCTCGTTGTGCACCAGTTACTGCTCAAAGCCGAGAGGATGGGAGCTCTCTCGCTGCTTGTTCCAGCAGGGCGACCACCCACTTAAATAGCCCAAGTTGCTGGGGAAGAAGCTTCTTCAGGAGGCATCGTGATGGGGGAGCAGAATTCCTGTTCTGCCACATTAGATCTCCCCCGGCCCTCAATACTGAGAGCTTAGTATTATGTGCGGGGTGGGTGCTTCTGTGGAAATTGCTATTAGCATGATTTTTTATTATTATTAATTCAACTTACAACCCGCCCTGCTCAGGGGGCAAACACATAATTAAAACAGTATCATAAGACAACATTCTTTTAAAAAATATTTTTAATCGAAGATTTCTTAGTTTACAAAAATACGTGCATTGTCACTTTTTCGAGTTGTGTCTTCTACAGATCAGTTTCATTCGTTGTGAGATATTAGTGTTGCATGCAGTGTTAGGTTAGGAAGAAAAGAGGGAGGAAGAGGGGAAGAGGGGAATGGAGTGGGGTGGGGTCGAGTAGTTATGCTTCTATCCTTCTGCTTAGTGTAAGTGTGGGGTTTTGTGTCGGCATCACTTGTGTGGGTTCTCTTACCATTCACTTGTTCCAGATAGGTAGCCGTGTTGGTCTGCCATAGTCAAAATAAAAAAATTCCTTCCAGTAGCACCTTAAAGACCAACTAAGTTAGTTCTTGGTATGAGCTTTCGTGTGCATGCACACTTCTTCAGATACACTGAAACAGAAGTTGCCAGATCCTTCTATATAGTGAGAAGGTGGGGAGGGGTATTACTCAGAAGGGTGGTGGGAATGGGTGATTGGCAGATAGCTGAGATGAGCCTGTTGACGACTCTTAACGACTGCAATAGGTCTTACAGGAAAAGGCAAGGGGTGAGAAGGTGAAAAATGGCTTAGTCATGTATAATGAGATAAGAATCCAATGTTTTACTACAAAGGAATTTCAGAAATAGACTGGAAAGAGAAGCTGCTGAATTGCAACTCATTACCAAACTTAAAACCATGGAGAGACCTGGTCTGAACAGAGACATTGGATTCTTATCTCATTATACATGACTAAGCCATTTTTCACCTTCTCACCCCTTGCCTTTTCCTGTAAGACCTATTCACTTGTTGTATTTCCTTGGTGGTGAGAGAGGTTGGGGGTGGCCTAGGGTGTGGTTGGTTGTCTTTGGCTGGCTGTAGTGAGATTTGTTTTGTGTGTAAGTGGGGTATGTATGTCCGTGTTTTTGGATCAGGTTAGCCAGATTGATTTGTAAGCTGTCGGTGGATTCCTGTCGTTGTCTTGTTGGGCTGTGTGTGTGATAAAGGGGAGCCATACCGGGGTAAAGGCATCTTCTTCTATTTGTCCCCATGTCAGTTTCAGTTTGTTGGTTAGTTTTTCTAATAAGGCTGTTTCCCATACTATTGGATACCATTGGTCCATTCTTACTCCTGACAGGTCTCTCCAGTGTCTGGTTATGATTTTTTGGCTGCTGAGAGTAGGTGGGTTATGAGCTCTTTATGATGTTTAAAGTGTTGGTGCTGACCTTTAAAGCCCTAAATGGCCTTGGCCCAGTATACCTGAAGGAGCATCTCCACCCCCATCGTTCTGCCCGGACACTGAGGTCCAGCTCCGAGGGCCTTCTGGTGGTTCTCTCACTGCGAGTAGTGAGGTTACAGGGAACCAGGCACAGGGCCTTCTCGGTAGTGGTGCCTGCCCTGTGGAACTGCCTCCCATCAGATGTCAAGGAAATAAACAACTATCTGACTTTTAGAATACATTTGTTTAGGGAAGCTTTTATTATTTGATGAATTGTTGTATTTTAATATATTGTTGGAAGCCACCCAGAGTGGCTGGGGAAACCCAGCCAGGTGGGTGGGGTATAAATAAATTATTATTATTATTATTATTATTATTATTATTATTATTATTATTATTATTATTAATCTTGGAAGATGTAAAACAACATTCTTAAAAGACAAAGGTGTCCAGACCACTTCCACATTGAATTTTACAGGTGTATGCCACATGTTTCTTTTAAAAGTGTACTTCTAAAAGTATAAAGTGTAAATAGGACAAGGAGGTACAGTGGTGCCTCGCAAGACGAAAAGAATCCATTCTGTGAGTCTCTTCATCTAGCGGATTTTTCGTCTTGCAAAGCAAGCCCATTGACGGATTAGCGGATTAGCGGATGAGCGCTATTAGCGGCTTTTAGCGGCTTTCAGCGGCTTATCGGCTTAGCGGATAAGTGGATAAGCGGCTTAGCAGCTTAGAAAAAGGGGGGGGGAGAAGGAAAAAAACCCCGCAGGAACTCGCAAGGCATTGTCGTCTTGCGAAGCAAGCCCATAGGAGATTCGTTTTGCGAAGCACCTCCAAAACGGAAAACTCTTTCGTCTAGCGAGTTTTCCGTCTTGCGAGGCATTCGTCTTGCGGGGCACCACTGTATTTCAAAGCACACATATCCTCCAGGTCAGTTAGAGTAATGGGGTTGACTTCAGCTCACAACTGAACACATAACCTGGAACTGGACCAAGTTACCTGAAACACCATCTTCCCTTCCGGTAAGGGCAATAAGATCAACAAATGGATACTGGCAATTATTGGTTTGTGCCAACACTGAGATGGCTTCTTTTACTGGTGGGCCCAGAATTACGGGATGCCCCCCCCCTACTGAAATACAAGCGGCCCCATCAACGCTGGTATTCTGCCAGCTCTTGAAATCGCACCTGTTTAAACGAGAATTCCCCTGATCTCCTGACTTGAACCTCCTGTTTTAACTGCTCATTGCTTTAATTGTTATGCTGTTTTAATTGGCTTATTTTATTGTGTATTTTAATTGCGGGTGTTTATTTTAATGTTTTGTTGGAATTGTTTTATTATGTAATTTAATTATGTGTTGATATATATATATATATATATATGTTTTCGTAGATTTTCACGGGTACAGGAATGCAGGTTTTGGTGTCCTCGTCGAAACGTCGCCTAGACACCCCAACTTTTACACGGGAAGACACCCGAGGACACCAAAACCTGCATATATATATATATATATATATATATATATATATAAAATATATAATATATAACACCCGAAGACACCAAAACCTGCATATATAATTATATATATATATATAATTATATATATATATATAATTATATATATATATATATATATATATATATATATATATATGCTTTCGTAGATTTTCACGGGTACAGGAATGCAGGTTTTGGTGTCTTCGGGTGTCTTCCCGTGTAAGAGTTGGGGTGTCTAGGCGACGTTTCGACGAGGTCTCACTCGTCATCTTCAGGCTGGTGCTTTCGGCTTCTTGTTACTGGAACAGAGCAGGATCTCAGTGTTTGAGTTCCTATAAATACTGTTGAGGGGGTGTGGTGTATAGCCTCCAACGTTCTGGGCAGAGAGGAAGTTCCCACGTTAGTGTGCCTTTTCTTCTTTTGTTCCTTAATTACTTGAGGGATATCCTGAGTGATTTCTTGAGTGATATTCTGAGTATATATATATTAAGTTTTATACATGTAAACCGCTCAAAAGCCATTTTAGCAATTAAGCGGTATATTAAATCAGCAGCACCATTCATACCAAACCACGTTGCTGAGCATTTTGTGAAAAGGCCCTTTGGTTTCACAGACATACTTTCAGAGTGCAAACTTCTCATTTTCCAAAGCTGCCTTTACTAGGGTGGCCATATTTCAAAAGTGGACACAAAAGTTGTTGAGAAATTCTGCAAAAGAAACAATGCTGTTTATGAGCTGTTCTGAGCTATTTTATAGGAAATTCTGCAAAAGCGACACTGCCAACTTGACTTGCCATACACCTGGGATTCCCCAGGAATTTCTCCGATTTCCGCTTGGACGCTGCTTCCGACTACAGTATTCCGGGTATGTCCAGACATTTGGCAACCCTAGATCAGATCTTTTCTCTTTCCTGCTGCTGGGGGTTTTCTCTGTGAGGAAATGGGTGTCATGATGTAAGATGACACTTGAAAATTTCCAATTATAAAGACTGGCTGCTTCTTCATAAAAGCAAGCCAGCAAGAATGAAGCCCTTTGAATTCTGCAACCGTTAAACCAATTCCCTTTCCTTTCCTGCCCAGGCCCTCCTCCCAGAATGTATGTGAAATGATCTTTGCAGCCAGCTATGCAGCCATCAGAGGGTATCGATCCACGTGTGGAAATTGCTATTGACTGCAAGGGCTGCGGCTGCACTGTGCACTTCTCTGGCTTTTAAAGGTACACCATACAGCTGATTTCACTTTGCACAGCTCAGGAATCGGCAGCTGGAAATATGCATTAAAATCACGCTATGTCTCCTTTCAGCTTCTTACTTGCAGAAACAGGTCAGAAAAAGGGAAGAGGTGCTAGTTTATCGTGCAGAATGGAAAAGTCTGTGTTGGTCCTTATTTTGTCACCAATTATCTGTTGTGAGCTTCATCCCCCCTCCCCCAATTTAAATCCAATTACAGTGGTACCTTGGGTTACATACGCTTCAGGTTACAGACTCCGCTAACCCAGAAATAGTGCTTCAGGTTAAGAACTTTGCTTCAGGATGAGAACAGAAATCGTGCTCCAGCAGTGCAGCAGCAGCGAGAGGCCCCATTAGCTAAAGTGATGCTTCATGTTAAGAATGGACCTCCAGAATGAATTAAGTACTTAACCCGAGGTACCACTGTATTTAGAGTCAGGTTAAAGGACCATTTTCCCAGTAGTGATGTATGGAAGTGAGAGCTGGACCATAAAGAAGGCTGATCACCAAAGAATTGATGCTTTTGAATTATGGTGCTGGAGGAGACTCTTGAGAGTCCCATGGACTGCAAGAAGATCAAACCTATCCATTCTGAAGGAAATCAGCCCTGAGTGCTCACTGGAAGGACAGATCCTGAAGCTGAGGCTCCAATACTTTGGCCACCTCATGAGAAGAGAAGACTCCCTGGAAAAGACCCTGATGTTGGGAAAGATGGAGGGCACAAGGAGAAGGGGACGCCAGAGGACGAGATGGTTGGACAGTGTTCTCGAAGCTACCAACATGAGTTTGACTAAACTGCAGGAAGCAGTGGAAGACAGGCGTGCCTGGCGTGCTCTGGTCCATGGGGTCACAAAGAGTCGGACACCACTAAACAACTAAACAACAAACAACAACAAAGGACCATTTCCCTTCAGAGGTGATGTGATGTTCAGGCTGCCACAGGGTGAAGCCTTGTAGATTGTTGGGGTTGCTGCCGTTCAGTCTGGTGGGTGGCCCAAACTGATCGAGTTATTCCTTCTCTTATCCAACTCCCTTCCTGTAACACTGGTGTATAATCTACAGTATACAGGGGGCCCAGACAGCGTCACCCTTCCATCAACTCTGCAACTGGCCCAGTTGCGTATTCCTTCTAAGGTGAACTAGATCTGAGTTGGCAGGGCTCCTAGAAAATAGCACTCCCCCAAGGAAGACTCCCAGCTGCAGGAGGAGATCTGGCCGGGTCATTTTGACCCAGCACCAGTGAAGCAATGCAAGAACACCCTTCGTTTAGAACATTCCAACTATTTTTTCTATTAAATGGTTTTTATACTTCATTACATTGCACTGTGAATGTAATATAGCACTCCCTTCCCTCTCCCCACAGGGTGCTATAAAATAAAAAACGATGACATTTCCATTGTCTACCCCGCATTCCCTCAACTGGATTTTCTAGTGTGGTTTGAATCAGAGAAGGGACTGGACTTGGACTGACGTTTCTTGTTTCCAAGTTCAGAAACCACACGCCACAGCTGGGGGCGGCTGGAAGGACTTTTTCAGCCAGAGAGCTGCTTCACTTTAGTGGAGATGTGGTGTGTGTGTGTGTGTGTGTGTGTGTGTGTGTGTCATATGACAGTGGGGTCACATGACAGTGGGCAGAGCCACATCCCAAGGAGCCGGTGTGGTGTAGGGATCAGAATGTCAGACTAGGACCTGGAAGACCAGGGTTCTAGCCCCCTCTCAACCAAGAAGTTCACTGGGTGACTTTAATTGTTGTTGTTGATGATGATGATGATGATGATGATTTCTACCCTGCCCATCTAGCTGGGTTTCCCCAGCCACTCTTTGGGCCTAACTTACCTCACAAGGTTGTTGTAGGGATAAATTGGAGTGGGCAGAACTATGTACAGTGGTACCTCGGGTTAAGAACTTAATTCGTTCCGGAGGTCCGTTCTTAACCTGAAACTGTTCTTAACCTAAAGCACCACTTTAGCTAATGGGGCCTACAGCTGCCACCACGCCGCCAGAGCACGATTTCTGTTCTCATCCTGAAGCAAAGTTCTTAGCCCGAGGTACTATTTCTGAGTTAGCGGAGTCCGTAACTTGAAGCATATGTAACCCTAGGTACCACTGTAGGGGGTAACAGCCAGCTCTTCATTTAAGGCACGGGCTTCTTGTGGGCTGGGCTGCAGTGACGGAAAACATGTCCAAACCCCGCTCCCCACAAGGGTGGTAAACTTCCTCTCCATAAAATGATCAAACTGGCTCATTTGTGGGCTCGAATCCATCACTTCATTGCACATGGACTGCCAACATTCTCATTTGGGCTCCCTTTATCCCCCCTAAATGGCAGTAACTCACCTTTCAGACAGGCAATATTGTGCCAGTGTTTTGCTGGGTTCTATGCTGCAACCCCAGAGTCGGCCACGACTGGACCTAATGGTCAGGGGTCCCTTTACCTTTACCTTTATGATGCATATAGAGGGACGCGGGTGGCGCTGTGGTCTACACCAGTGTTTCCCAACCTTGGGCCTCCAGCTGTTTTTGAACTACAATTCCCATCATCCCTGACCACTGGTCTTGCTAGCTAGGGATGATGGGGATTTGTAGTCCAAAAACAGCTGGAGGCCCAAGGTTGGGAAACACTGGTCTACACCACAGAGCCTAGGGCTTGCTGAACAGAAGGTGGGCGGTTCGAATCCTCATGACGGGATGAGCTCCCGTTGCTCAGTCCCTGCTCCTGCCTACCTAGCAGTTTGAAAGCACATCAAAGTGCAATTAGATAAAAAGTACCGCTCTGGTGGGAAGATAAACAGTGTTTCCGTGTGCTGCTCTGGTTCGCCAGAAGTGGCTTAGTCATGCTGGCCACATGACCCGGAAACTGTGCACCGGCTCCCTTGGCCAATAAAGTGAGATGAGCACCACAACCCCAGAGTCGGTCACGGCTGGACTTAATGGTCAGGGGTCCCTTTACCCTTTACCTTTTATGATGCATATAAGGGTGAAAGACAGAGAATGAAAAGTATGCAACAGAATGTTTGCTGTATGTTCATCAACATAAATGTCTTCATTGTCCAGCGCTAAGATTCAACACAGGAATAAAAAATTCTTAAGATTTGTGAAGTTCTCCCAAGCTGACAAAAGGCAACTTGCAGCCCCTATCTTAGCACCCAGTCAGACATATGACATCCTGTAAATGCCTCAGTGAAGAAGCCTGTTTTAGAGCGCATGGAAAAGTGCCAGAGGTTTTTTTCAAAACTTCATTCATATGTGAAATTGCCCAAATAAAGCATGCAACATCACTCATTCCTTATTAGCAGATTGAAAACATCAAATTTTAAAGAAAAGGATCCGGGAGGGAGCCAGGAAATTACATACACAGCAGCTTAACTTCTCAGCTGCATCAACTTTACACTGCAATTCTACAGACTTCTCCTGAATTGGTAACTGGATCAAAAACAAGGAGCAGGGGACCGGAATAGTCAGGCTTCATAAGGGAGAGAAGTAAACAGAAAGTAAACAGAAGCAAATAATACCATTCTATTCAGCTGATTGGCAGGTCAAGATGAAGTACTTCAAAATGAATTGCATGCCATCTGTAACATATGGATTTCGTTGCCATGAAGTATGGGAATGAAAAGATTAAGACAAATTCCTGGAGTACAGGTATACCAACAGATATCTGGCTGCAGCAGAACGTCTGCAAACAGCCTATCTTCCCCATCTCTTAAACACTGGGGTGGGGTGGGGGGCAATAGGTCATAGCCTCCTAACCACTTCTCTTAACTGCTTAGAAATCTTAAACTGCTTAGAGGTTTTTTTATAGTTAAGCAATATACAAATGCTGTGATTTATTTAAAAAATAGTTGTAGCCTTTATGCCCCCTGGAGGCATCACAAAGGCCTAATACTGGATTAGTTTTTAACATTCGATAACAATAATGCTGTATTGTTTTTAACACTCGATTGGGAGCCACCCAGAGTGGCTGGGGAAACTCAGCCAGATGGGCGGGGTATAAATAAATTGTTGTTGTTGTTGTTGTTGTTGTTGGGCCTTGGTTGTGATCAGCAAAACTGCCCTTAGATTCCTGAGCATCCTCTGCTGTTCAATGTACACAGAAGCCCTGTCCTCTGCTACATCCAGTCACCTATGAGAAGGGCAGCGTCTTCCTCATCTACACAGTTAAGAATGATACAAATTACTCATCGCTTGGGCTTGGGGAGTGGGTCTGATCCACAGCAGCAGACTCCTGGGGCTTAGCTGTCCAGGGATCGATGAAGCAGCTGTGGTTCTGGAGGAACACGAGTGGCACCGTGGTCTAAACCACTGAACCTCTTGGGCTTGCCAATCAGAAGGTCGGTGGTTCGAATCCCCACGACGGGGTGAGCTCCCATTGCTCTGTCCCAACTTCTGCCCACCTAGCAGTTCAAAAGCACTCCCGAAAGTAGATACAGTGGTGCCCCGCAAGACGAATGCCTCGCAAGACGGAAAACCCGCTAGACGAAAGGGTTTTCCGTTTTTGAGCTGCTTCGCAAGACGATTTTCCCTATGGGCTTGCTTTGCAAGACGAAAACGTCTTGTGAGTGTTCAGACTTTTTTCTGCTCCCCACCTTTTTCTAAGCTGCTAAACCGCTAATAGCCTTTTAGCCGCTAATCCGCTAAGCCTTTAATAGCCACTAAGCCTTTAATAGCCGCTAAACCGCTAATAGCCGCTAAACCGCTAATAACGCTAATCCGCTAAGCCGCTAATAGGGTTGCTTCGCAAGACAAAAAAACCACTAGACGAAGAGACTCGCGGAACGGATTGATTTCGTCTTGCGAGGCACCACTGTATCCCATTATTGCTAGATCCCAGAAGCGCTGCTTCCAGCAACGCTAGGAGAGAGGCCCTAGGCTGAGCTCCCAGAGGAGGTTTGCCTGGTTTCAGGTTTTGACCTGAACTTTTTGAGCCTCCTTCCCTTCCGGACGTGGGTGGCGCTGTGGGTTAAACCACAGAGCCTAGGACTTGCTGGTCAGAAGGTTGGTGGTTCGAATCCCTGCGACGGGGTGAGCACCCATTGCTCAGTCCCTGCTCCTGCCACCTAGCAGTTCAAAAGCACATCAAAGTGCAAGTAGATAAATAGGTACCGCTCCAGAGGGAAGGTAAACGGCGTTTCCATGCGCTGCTCTGGTTCGCCAGAAGCGGTTTAGTCATGCTGGCCACATGACCCAGAAGCTGTACACCGGCTCCCTCAGTCAGTAAAGCGAGATGAGCACCGCAGCCCCAGAGTCGTCCGCGACTGAACCTAATGGTCAGGGGTCCCTTTACCTTTACCTCTTCCCGATCTTCAGAGGCAGGAGTAAAATATGAGGCCGAAGGGTCTGAGACAACAGGGCTGGGGAGGCGTTTTTTGCTGAGCAGTTGCTATCTGCTGCACTCCTGGGACACAGTTTGACTCTGCCTCAGACTGGCAAGCTACCACCTTTTGCCCCTTTCTGGTATCACTAGAACTCACTCTTATGCTACCAAGCTTCCTCTCTTGATTTGCCCTGTATGTCACACCAGGCTGTGGGTGTTGTTGGCAACAGTCTGAGGCAGGAGCAAGTAAGAACCATGGGGCACAGCGTGGCAGAACAGACCAGAAGATCAGAAGCTGGAACTGGGTAGACTCACCAGGCTGGAGCAACCTTAAGAAGGCACCGGGTGCCACTTGCCCTCAGCTCACCTAGGGACTCATCCAGACTTCCAACTGGGTTTTATCTGGATTGACGTTTGCTTTGCATTAGTGCTAAAGAGCTGGTTTTCTGGGGGAAGTGGCAGGGCAGATGCAAAACTACTCAGACCTGTGCACAGAACAAATGGGAAACCGCGCTAGCCCTTGCTTTCTAGACATGGGACGTTAGAATTCCTGCTATGTGATTGCAGTCATGGGATTTTTGTCTATCACAAAATTTTTGTCTATCACAACATTTTTGTCTATCACAGTGTTACTGTGTTCTGTGAAGTGGGACTATTGTCCTTTGTTCTTTTTCTCTTTGCTGTCTGATGCTAGAGAAAGAGGGAGCCATGTTGCAGTGCTCCGTGTGTGTTTATATGTCAATAAAGTAGATTAGCCAAAATGCTGCGTTGCTGAGGTCTGTCCCATGAACTGAGCAGACTCTGCGGATCCCTAAGTGTGCCGGTGTCTGTTGGCATCAGTCGCTGTGATGTTTGGGCTGAAGAAAGCTTTTGAAGCTCCCGAACGATCGACCGGGGGGAGAGAACATGCCAGTCAAGCATGTGTCTCTGCCAGGGTCGTACTCGAGTGTAGGATGAGCTCCTGACAGGGACAAGCAGAAGTGTGGGTGAGACCCTAGTTTGCCTTTCAGGATCCAATTTAGTTGCTGTCAGTCGATTTTTCATGCTGTTTAGGGTTAGTTACACACACACACACACACACACACACACACACAGCTTGCATTCTTCTTTGGCAAAGGAATCTGTTTTGCGAAAATACCAAGAATGTCATCTCCAGAACAGAAGAAACATCTAAGCCATCCCTTCTTTTATGAAGGGCACTGAGCATCCATGTTGTGCGTAAGAAGTTAGACCAGGCTTGCTCACAGAAAGGCCACGTCCCAGCCACTCTGGTGTTGCACATCTGCTGCTTTTACAACACAGAACGTTGACCACAAGCCCAATGGCATGTTGTTTGTCTGCCCTCAGAGAGCAAGTGGCAAAATGGCCGCCACTGATGGTGGCAAAAGGGCAAGCAGGAAAAGACAGAGGATTTGTCTTGATAAAGGCCCTGAAAGAAGAAAAAGGAAGGGAAGCAGTAATGAGGAAAATGGCCACAGGAGAGGAAGGAACCCCCTCCAAACAAAATTCCCAGAAGGCAACCAATCAGCCTCATTATTTCAAAATGCCCATATAATCAGATGAATTACACCAACCGTATTCTTAGTGCATTCCAAATATAAGGTAACAAAGTCACAAATCGCACATCACTTCGTATAAAAACAAGGAATGTCCTAGTTGAGAGACTCACACACAAAAAATCAAGGACGTTATGTATGGAAGTTGATTTAACAAGTGGAAAGAAGCAATTCATGAAATGAAACGGTCCGCATTGTTCAATAAATCGCGAATAGTTCCTGACATGCTGTTATGTCACTCAGCTTCTGCCAATGGAAGAACGGGGAGATTAATTATTTGGCTCCACATTAATTGCTTGGGTCAATGGGATGTTGGTATATTTACCTATTTGAACTACACTGCCCTATTCATGAGTCTCTTCAGGAAAGTGCCACATCTTTTTAACGGGTGTAGCTTCACCATACTAGCATATTTACAGAATTAATTGTCTCCATTTGCTGCAGTCTCCTGCATATATAAGACCGAAATAGAAAGCAGTACTTTCTCCTTTGCAGAACCTGCAGGAGATATTTTCTACCCCTTCCAATGAGAATGTCATATGCGATTTAAATACTGTAGTAGTGCAGTGAAGGAGGAGGTGCTCTTTTGAATTTCAATGCTATGTGTGGCAGAGTGCTACAGATTTCTCCTAACGTAAGAAACAAGCTACCCTTTGTTGCAGGATTATCTCCCTGCCTTCATGAGGTTGGGATATTGCACTGCTATGCTGGGCTGGAGTTTGTGAGGAGACACAATATAGCGGAAAGGGAAAGAAAGGACCTTTGGATTCTCTCCCCTTGCCCTCGGCATCAAAGATGGTCCCAATGAAAGGTGAGAGGTGAACCAAGGCTTGTTGGTTGGATGGTCGGTTTGTATTTCTTATTCACCCTTCACCCCAAGGTTACAATAAAATCTACAATGACAAAATAAATACAACAGTTACAAGCATGAAACAAGTGTAAAACATATATAAACAGCTAAAAAATAGTACAAATACAGACTGGATAAAGTAGTAGTA